>NC_043973.1:46358140-46463140 GCF_902148855.1 Sphaeramia orbicularis
TATCATTAGATCTGTATTGGTTCAGTTCAGGAGGTTTTTTTTTTTTTTTTTAAATATGTAAAAATAAATAAATAAATAAATAAATAGAAATAAAAACAAACAAACAAACAAAAAAAACTAACTAAATAATAAATAAATTAATAATAATAATAATAATAATAATAATAATAATACATTGCATTTATAAAGCACTTTTCACTCAGCAGAATCTCAAAGTGCTACAGAGAGAAGACAGCCTAATAAACTAGAAAAGCACTCAGAGCGCAGACCTCCGCCAAGCGCAAAAATTCCCCACATAATCGGTGATACAAATCCTACATTTATTTTTTAAAATACAATCCGCCTTCTGGATCAGATCCAGATCAGCCTTTGAAATGTGATAGAGGACCCCATTGTCAATTCCTGAGTTAAATTTCATGAGTTTTGGTCAATAATTAAGCGAGATATTGGGAAACGAAAATTTTGGCCCCATTTACCACAATGTTAACAAAAATTTCAAAGTGATCCAGAATCCAGGATTTCTTCTGGATCACCCCCAAAAGTTAATCATTTCTTCCTTATCCCATTTCCAACAAACCCTGAAAATTTCATCAAAATCTGTCCGTAACTTTTTGAGTTATGTTGCACACTAACGGACAGACAAACAAACAAACAAACAAACCCTGGCAAAAACATAACCTCCTTGGCGGAGGTAACAATAAAACTCTGTGTCAGGATTAAAGACTAAGTGAATAAAACAAAGCCTCATGCTGGGCCATAAAAAGCCTGTGTAAACAGGAAGGTTTCTGCATGAAAATGAACCACAGACAAAGAACATCCACACGGTCAGATTTCGTAATATATTCTTTATTGTTCCTTGAAGTAGCAAAGATCAAAGTGTAAAAGTGGACTTTCCGACGGCCACATCCAGTATAGACAGTATATCATGCATTAGTAGACAGCTGGCTCACCTTCGTCTTTATGCAAGTTCTCGTTCTTGTTTCCTGTGCTACAAATTATACCCATTATACAGTAGTTTTTTTTTTCTTTCTCTCAGATCATTCACAATCACTACTAATCACCTGTAATGAATGATCGCGGTCCAGTCCTGTTTCGAGACGCTCGATACCGTCAAAAGTAAAACCTGTTTGTTTTTTTGTTTTTTTTTGTTTTTTTTTTACATTTGTGGGTTCGTCTAACTGCGAAGCTACAGAAACTACAGTACGATATTTGGATCTACCAAAGCACACAGGACGGTAGTAAAGGACCACTGCTTGTACATGTATATACAGAAGGAAAACACTGTACTGTGCTACAACGGGATGCATTTATGAAATACTTCGCTGCCTATACAAAAATCTACAAGCGTCGGTTTTAGTATTCACATGAGATTCTGTTAAAAATCAACCACTAATATACATTTGCATTTGTCTGACATCAATCTCCAACAATTGGTACTGAACAGAACCGAAAGATCCAAAAAACAGTTACATGTCAAAGAAACGGAAATTAACATAAACGTATACTCAATAACAACACACTTCGTTAGCCGCAAATGTATGAAGGCTTACTGCGTGAATCCATAAACATAGAGAGAAGCATCGGAAAAGGGGATTAATACAGGATTATCACTTTAATTAACACGCAATCGTTGGTTAGATTTAGGGCGAAGACACACCGACCTGACTACCAAACATCGCCAGAAAAGGTAGCCCGACTGACAGCAGGTCTTAATGCACAATTGGGATTTTTCGGTGGAATCACATTTTTTTTTGGTGTGCTTTTTCATATTACACATTATTAATTAACGTGCATTATTATTATTTATTACGCATTAATTATTAATTAATTAACGCGCATTCATTGGTTAGATTTAGGGCGAAGACACACCGACCCGACTGCCGATCGTCACCACAAAAGGTAGCCTGACATGGTCAAAAAAGTGTGAAGAACGCACCAAATTGACTACTATTAATTAGTTAATAATTAATGCGCATTCATTGGTTAGATTTAGGGTGAAGACACACCGACCCGATTGTCGATCATTGCCAGAAAAGGTAGCCCGACATGGTCAAAAAAGTGTGAAGAACACACCAAATCGACTACGGACTTCAGTGAATGTTCGAAACCGGAAATGACAGAACATCTCTCTAGTCCAGTAGTTCGCAGCCTTTTTCGGCTCGTGACCCCATTTCAACATTGCAAATTTCTGACAACCCCAGACATTCAAAAGAGACACACTTTACTTTTCAAGAAATCTTTCCATTTTCTGATTGGTCCGGTTCTCTGACTGCGACGTAACACATGCAATCACGTGATCGGGTCAATCAAGACAAGCCCTCTCAGATATTATATCCTGCATTTTATTTGAACTTAATTTTTAAACGTATAGAGAAACATCGGAAAAAGGGATTAATACAGGATTATCACTTCAACTCGCAATCGGTTAGATTTAGGGCGAAGACACACCGACCCGACTGCCAAACATCGCCAGAAAAGGTCGGCCGACTGAGGCTACGTTCAGACAGCAGGTCTTAATGAACAATTGGGATTTTTCGGTGGAATCACATTTTTTTTTGGTGTGCTTTTTCATATTACACATTATTAATTAACGTGCATTATTATTATTTATTCCGCATTAATTATTAATTAATTAATGTGCATTCATTGGTTAGATTTTGGGTGAAGACACATCGACCCGACTGCCGATCATCGCCACAAAAGGTGGTCCGACATGGTCAAAAAAGTGTGAAGAACGCACCAAATCGACTACGGACTTCAGTGAATGTTCGAAACCGGAAATGACAGAACATCTCTCTAGTCCAGTAGTTCGCAGCCTTTTTCGGCTCGTGACCCCATTTCAACATTGCAAATTTCTGGCGACCCCAGACATTCAAAAGAGACACACTTTACTTTTCAAGAAATCTTTCCATTTTCTGATTGGTCCGGTTCTCTGACTGCGACGTAACACATGCAATCACGTGATCGGGTCAATCAAGACAAGCCCTCTCAGATATTATATCCTGCATTTTATTTGAACTTAATTTTTAAACGTATAGAGAAGCATCGGAAAAAGGGATTAATACAGGATTATCACTTCAACTCGCAATCGGTTAGATTTAGGGCGAAGACACACCGACCCGACTGCCAAACATCGCCAGAAAAGGTCGGCCGACTGAGGCTACGTTCAGACAGCAGGTCTTAATGAACAATTGGGATTTTTCGGTGGAATCACATTTTTTTTTGGTGTGCTTTTTCATATTACACATTATTAATTAACGTGCATTATTATTATTTATTCCGCATTAATTATTAATTAATTAATGTGCATTCATTGGTTAGATTTTGGGTGAAGACACATCGACCCGACTGCCGATCATCGCCACAAAAGGTGGTCCGACATGGTCAAAAAAGTGTGAAGAACGCACCAAATCGACTACGGACTTCAGTGAATGTTCGAAACCGGAAATGACAGAACATCTCTCTAGTCCAGTAGTTCGCAGCCTTTTTCGGCTCGTGACCCCATTTCAACATTGCAAATTTCTGGCGACCCCAGACATTCAAAAGAGACACACTTTACTTTTCAAGAAATCTTTCCATTTTCTGATTGGTCCGGTTCTCTGACTGCGACGTAACACATGCAATCACGTGATCGGGTCAATCAAGACAAGCCCTCTCAGATATTATATCCTGCATTTTATTTGAACTTAATTTTTAAACGTATAGAGAAGCATCGGAAAAAGGGATTAATACAGGATTATCACTTCAACTCGCAATCGGTTAGATTTAGGGCGAAGACACACCGACCCGACTGCCAAACATCGCCAGAAAAGGTCGGCCGACTGAGGCTACGTTCAGACAGCAGGTCTTAATGAACAATTGGGATTTTTCGGTGGAATCACATTTTTTTTTGGTGTGCTTTTTCATATTACACATTATTAATTAACGTGCATTATTATTATTTATTCCGCATTAATTATTAATTAATTAATGTGCATTCATTGGTTAGATTTTGGGTGAAGACACATCGACCCGACTGCCGATCATCGCCACAAAAGGTGGTCCGACATGGTCAAAAAAGTGTGAAGAACGCACCAAATCGACTACGGACTTCAGTGAATGTTCGAAACCGGAAATGACAGAACATCTCTCTAGTCCAGTAGTTCGCAGCCTTTTTCGGCTCGTGACCCCATTTCAACATCGCAAATTTCTGGCGACCCCAGACATTCAAAAGAGACACACTTTACTTTCGAAGAAATCTTTCCATTTTCTGATTGGTCCGGTTCTCTGACTGCGACGTAACACATGCAATCACGTGATCGGGTCAATCAAGACAAGCCCTCTCAGATATTATATCCTGCATTTTATTTGAACTTGATTTTTAAATGTATAGAGAAGCATCGGAAAAGGGGATTAATACAGGATTATCACTTTAATTAACACACATTCATTGGTTAGATTTAGGGCGAAGACACCGACCCGACTCCCGATCGTTGCCACAAAATGTAGCCCGACATGGTCAAAAAAGTGTGAAGAACGCACCAAATCGACTACCGACTTCAGCCTACGTTCAAAACCGGAAATGACAGAAGATCTCTCCAAGTCCAATAGTTCGCAACCTTTTTCGGCTCGTGACCTCATTTTAACATCACAAATTTCTGGCGACCCCAGACATTCAAAATGGAGACACTTTTCTTTTGGACATGTCTTAGCGGGGCTAGGCGGGAGAAGAAATCTTTCCATTCTCTGATTGGTCTGGTTTTCTGACTGCGACGTAACGCATACGGTCACATGATCGGGTCAATCAAGATATGCCCTTCTCAGATATATCCTGCATGTTATTTGAACTTGATTTTTATCGAAAAAGTGTGTGTTGTTTTAATTATAATGAAATATATACTGAATCTTTTTTTTTTTTTTTTTTATCAGTTACTAGAAATTTCAGGCGACCCCATTTGAATTCCAGACGACCCCAAGGTTGAACAACACTGCTCTAGACCAAAACACAGAGCTCGCTGTCGTCAGTCATTAGTTGCTTTTCCACTGACTCTCAAATTGCGCAAATATCACTTGCACATAAAAATTTACCTGATGGAAAAATTTTGCCAAAAGTCTAATTTTCGATAAACAGTTTTTGCGCTGGCAAGAGATAGTTTTTCGGGCGTAGCACAAATGGTACATCACGCAAAACTACGATGGAAAGACCTTTTTTCGCAACTAGAGTCAGGCGGATTAAAAAAAACGGATGTTGACGGACATTGCAATAAGCGAAGAAGATGAAGAAACATGTCGCGATATGTGTGGACACACCAGGAAACGCCATCATTTTTTAATAGTACGAGATAGAGGGGTAATATATAATAATAATGAATATATCTGTAAATCAACACCATATTTACATTCATTGCCATGTTTATGGAATGACTTCTCGTGTCATCTCGCGATAATAAATAAACAAATCATCGCAATTGTGATTTAATGGAAAAACCGACATTACGCACTTCTGTTTTTTCGACATTTAGTATATATCGGTAAAGTTTTGCGCAGATGTCCAATGGTAAAGTGACTATTGTTGTCAGCAGAAAGTGTTGAGTCGTTCAGAAGGGTGGTTGTTGTTGTACTTGTTGAACGGATAGTTAATAATAAGAAGATACTGGCGTTGTCAGCTCTCAGGCTTCTTCTTATGGAAGAAGAAAGATGTCGCAGGTGAAAACTAAGGAGAAATCGCACTATGCTAACAATGCTAACAGTGTTCACTTCATGGAATGAATGAAGTCCATAGTCAACACTGACTGGCACTCATTCAGATACGATATGAGCAGTGAATGGACTACTATATACTTAGCACCATTAAAAACACACGGCCCAATCATGTGGTGTAATTTCCAGAAAATTATTTGCTCAGGTGCCTATTTTGTATATGTTGCTCATGAGTAACACAATTAATAGCTGTAGTTTGTTTCCCACTCCTGACGTGTGACGTTGGCATTTGGACTAATGCCTTAACCTTCCTCTTGTGCTAGCTTATTGTTACCATCTCTTATGTTAATGGGTCAGTTTTGACCCATGTCTTAAATCAGCTGTAAAATACACTAAAAAAAAAATTATCTATCATCCAATTTGTTTCCCATCTCTTGGTTACTTTGTTAGGCTTCCTTATTCATGAAAATATTGGTTTTAATATTTTTGGTGGGAGCCTCTGAACCTTTTTTTTGTCATTATACCCCTCCATGTGCACTCTGCAAGTCACCAACTTTATACTGGACATCCTCTTTGCTTGTTTTGTTTTTGTGCAGGTATACTGGATAACAAGGCAAAATGAGATATCCCAAAAGCTCACATGATTGGGAGAGGAGCTGGCTGTCAGTGTGTTGGCTGACAGTGCACTTATGATTTCAGTTTTGGCTCTAATTATTGCTTTAAAATCTTGTTTTTATAACTGGGTCGAAACTGACCCTAACAACACAAAGGTCATAATTTTAACCACAGCATTTCATAATTTAGTGGAAAAAAATGTTTTGTATTATTTTTGTTGAAATAGAGGTTCCTGACAAAGTCAAAAAGCCTTGATGCAATAAATACATTTAATGTGTTTCATTTATGCATTTAAAACCTAAAAAAGGTCGGTGCTGACCCTAACACAAGAGGAAGGTTAACGTTGGACATTGAGTCGAATCTCTTGTACAGTCATGTTTGACTGGTGGCTTTAGGTGTGGTCAGTAGTTTATATAAAGGCAGCAAAGAAAACACCCAAATATTTCTGCCAGCTCAAAATGCCACGACTTATGATACAACAGAGAGAACGTACCACTGGCGTTTTACGAACAGGTCTGAGCTGTGGTGAAGTCGCTCGCCGTCTGCGTCATTATCGCAGTACAGTCAATCGTCTGAGCGGTCGGATCCCTCAGGACAGGATCATCAGACTTCGTTTTATGTTTGGCAGCCAGAGGTGGACCCACCTGATACTGAACGATGACACTTTCAGCTTTTCAACTTTGTGAAGTTGATCACAATTTCTCCACAATTCATTCTCTGATGACCAATGCTTCCCTCTTTAATATGAAGGTAACCCCAAACTAATTCATTAAAAATATCTCCAAATATACATATTATTCTGATCCGTGCATTTTTAATGGAGCTAAGTATATGCCATGCCAAAATATCCACCGATTTAAACTGTTCTATAAACATATGGTCTGGTCCCAGTGTAAAGATGGAGGGTCTTAAAACTGTTCCATCTATATTCTGTCTTAATGTTAATGTGTGCTTGTTGTTCCTCATCTCGTTGGTCTGTGTTGTCCATTACCATCTGCTGTTGTTCTTACCATCGCTGGTATGTGCTGCCCTTTACCATTAGTGCTATTGTAGTTTTTTTTGGTTTTCTTCTTACCATTGTTGGTCTGTAATTATTGCTGTTCTTTACCACTTGTGCCATTGTAGTTTTTTGTTTTTACCATTGTTGGTCTGTAATTATTATAATGTAAGTTGACAGTTAACTGTTACCTGTGATAACACCACCAGGAATGTACTTTGTTTCTATTTTTCGCACATTTTGGTTCTATAATATAAATACTGTCAAATGAGTTCATTCTAATTTGGTTTAGGTCTATTTTGTTCATTGTTCTGGTTTAAAGTCAAAGGACAGGAGTGAATATTTAAATGTTATGTTCAGTAATTTGATGATGAGAACGGGGGTGGGATTAAATACGTTTTTCTTCTTCCCACTCCTTTTCGAGTATACATGAATGATTTTTGGTATTTTGAATTTGCACGTATTCTGGAAATGCTCGAAATAAAACAAATGAAATGAAGTATAGAAGACAATAATAGTGTGAAGTACCTTGGCATAGCTATATTCACATGGAAAGTTCGCGTTCACTGATTCGCTAGTCAAGGGCTATCCTTCCACCAATCAGATTGGTCCGACTGAACGACTTGTAGTGGTCGATTACACATGTTGAATCGGCCGAAAAGTTTGGCGACAGCATTAACGGCGACCGATCGCACGGAACACACCAAACAGACTCGTTTCCCCGACTTCGCCAGACTGCCTAACGACTTCCAACCGCCGAAAATCAGGTTGGTGCGTCTTCGCCTTTACACCCATGTAAAAACTGTATGTAAATACTGGCAGGTTCCGTTAATAGTACAGAACCCAGACTGTTTCCAACCCTCTGGAACGCCTGTTCAGTAAAACTCTGTTATAAATGCAAACTATAAATACTACATTCAATAGTTTATATCAGTAAAACTTCAGGAGAATGCTATGTACAGGGTTCATTTGGATGTCTATACGACTAAAATAACCCCCGGCAGTACATCCCATCATATCTACAGCGGTCTTATTATGTTTTTCATTTAAACCCAGCGACTAAACCTTTCCACACACTCTGCATAATACTAGCTCTGTCGTCCTTCATAGGAAATGCATCATCGTTTTCTATTTTTAATAGATTAATATGCGTTTTTCATCGTTCTTTACGCAACAAACTGGGTGATTTAACAGTATGATGATTTATTTTGACCCAGAAGTATGTAAATGTGTTGATATTTATCCAAAAAGTCAGATTTTTCTTAATCTTTGTGGGAGAAACGTGTACTTTATTGAGCAAATTTAGTGAAAAAGATGCAAAGATGACACTTTGGGGAATCCAGAATAGTAGGCAGTTACTTAATTAAAAAAAAGCTAAAGTTGAAAATCTTATGAAAAAAAAAATCTAAAGTTTAATTTTAACTTTAGCCCAATTGTGAGAAATAAAACCACTCTTTAAAAAAAATGTAGAAACTTTTTTTTAATAATTCATGCATGAAAGCCTTTTTTTTTTTTTAAAGTTGGATGTTAATAAAATATTTTTGTTAAGTTACTCTGAGGAACTGATGTGAGACTTTATGGTCAGTAGAAAAAGAGTAAGTTTACACATTGAACTTCATCTCACTCCTTTTTGAATGTTTTTTCTTCTTTTTTTTTTTTTACATTTTTCCTTGATGTTTTTTGCTTTAAATGTTGATATTCGAAATAAAACAAAATCACTCATCGTACGGTCAAATTACTCAGCTTGTTGCATATAAATAAAACCATACACGTCTCGTAAAAACAATAAAATACAAGTGTTTCCAAGCTTTGACTTCTGACACTGTAAAAACGTGTCGTCCTGCAAATAACTGTATGAGTTTGTTAAAAAGAAAAACCTAAAAAGGGAAGCGACGGTTAAAAAGTGCAGGTCCTCTAATGCATAAGCCACCCCACACTATAAAGCAGTAAAGGAGATAAATAACGCTCCATCTACGTCTATATAATCATATTTTGTCGCTAAAGGTGGTCAATGCGAACAATAAGCACCAGAATGTGCACGTAAAACTACAACGGTAAATCTCTCAAGTAATTAAATGGCTTTTTTACACTTTTCTTTGATGTTTTTTTGTTTTAAATGTTGATATTCAAAATAAAATAAAAAAAAAACAAAAAAAACAATCATCGTACGGTCAAATTACACAGTTGGTTGCATATTAATAAAACCATGCATGTGTCTCTTAAAAACAAAAGATAAACGTTTCCAAGTTTTGACTTCTGACGCCGTAAAAATGTGTTGTCCCGCAAATAACTCGGATAAATAACACTCCATCTACGTGTATATAATCATGTTTTGTCGCTTAAGGTGGTAAATGTGAACAATAAGCACCAGAATGCACACGTAAAACTACAACGCTAAATCTCTAAAGCGTTTACAATGGCTCTAGTTTTCATGCTAACTTTCTAAAAAACAGGCGACGTTTGGGTTCAACTCTGGACATAAAAGCAACAAACAGTGTTTTGTTTGAGGAATGGAGGAAGGCAGACATGTGGTTGACATCATGTTTCTCCCTGAAAAGTTTCAGAGACTGGATTTTAACAGGAAAATAAGGACCTGATGCCTTCGTGGCCCATATGTAATGATTAAAACAGCGTAAGACTTTCATCACAAATGTTTGTTCTAATTCGTAAAACCCCATTGATAGCCTGATTACCGCTAATGCATTAGTTATTCGAACCACTTCAAAGATGACGCCATCATCAACACAATCTGCTTGTTTACCAAGGTTGTAATAGTTTTGGATTTTTCATTACAGTTTAGTTTTATTTGGTCTTGACTGTTTTTTTTCCTCTAATTCAGTTCGTTTTAATTTGTTTTTGGAGCAGGTTTGCTAGTTTTTATTAGTTTTCTTTGTTTTTTTTTCTAAATGCTTAGCTTTAGTTTAGTTTTTTTTTTTTCATATCTTTTATCTTCTTCTCCGTCATTTTCATATAAATCCCAGACAGGACTCTGCTACTTTCTCCCAACTTTAGTCTCCATGTTTCCAGGTAGACTGGGGACCAGAAGACGACTGGAAACGACAAGTGACGAGAAGTGACGGACCGTGAAGTACCATATGGTGCCGCTACCTAAAATTGCTAGAGCGAAATAGATTGCTTTCGTACCAATCCGACATTGACAAAGACGAAAACGAAGGGAATTTTATCCATAATTTCTATATGTTCTAGTTTGTTTTATAAGCACACAATACAGTTTCAGTTAGTTAACGTTTTTTTTCTTTTAATTATAGTTTTTATTTATTTCAGTTAACGAAAATGCTTTATCAATTCTAGTTTTTCATCATTTTGTTAGTTTTTGTTAACGATAATAACCTTGTTGTTTACATAAGAAACCAAAACGTCACTTGGGCCTTTTCGGAAATTTTGTCGCAAAGTGCATTGTAAGAATGGGCAACAATTTTGCTGTCTCATGGTGAGTGTTGAACCCAAATGTGACCTGTAGCTCCACCCACTGACTGGACTCATTCTTTAAAACAACCCTTGTCGACTGGAGAATTTTACGTCGTAGCGATCTGGTTTGTTTTCTTACCAAATCTGTGAGAAACCACTTTCATTTGGTCGCCATTCCCACAAAGCAGTTTGCAACAAAATTTCCGAAAAGGCTCAAGTGACGTTTCGGTTTGTTATGTAAACAAGTGGACTGTGTTTATGATGGAGTCGTCTTTTTAAAACCACGCCCCACTAATGGCATCATGAGCCTACCAGCGCCCCCCCATGCCCAAAACAAGTGTGTGCGACGGACCTGTAGGGTTATAGTGCTCTGTAGATAAAGCTGCGACAAAGTCAAAGTCAGCTCCCCTCATCCGATCATTAGTCACTTTTCCATTGACCCTCAAATTGCGCGAATGTAACTTGAGCATAAAAATTTACCTAATGGAAAAACGGCAATTTCGGCAAAACTCTCGTTTTCTGATGAAAAGTTTCTGCACTGGCAAGAGGTGGTTTTTGGGCATCGCACAAATGGTATATCACACAAATCTATAATGGAAAGACCTTTTTCCACAACTAGAGTCATGTGAATTAAAAAAACCCGGTGCTGACAAATGTTACAACAAGCGAAGAAGAAAAGTTTTAAAACAAATATGTCGTGGTATGTGTGGACACACCTGGAAACCCAATCATTTTTTAAATCTTTTTTATTTAGTACGAGATAGAGGGTAGAAAATAATAAAAATAATAATGAATATATCTGTAAATCAACACGATATTAACGTTTGTCCCCATGTTTATGGAATGACTTCTCGTGTTATCTCGCAATAATAAATAAATCATCGCATTTGTGATTTAATGGAAAAACCAACATTACGCACTTCTGTTTTTTTTTTTTCATGTAGTAAATATCAGTAAAGTTTTGTACACATGTCCAATGGAAGAGTGACTACTGACTACCTGCTGCACCCCCAAAAACTAATTCGCAAATGGGGGGTTTACACTGTTGTAATGTACAAAAGAAGCCACTAACACACCCGCACACACGATGACGTCATTTGCGACCCCCTTCCAACCCCCCCTTGGTTGAGAACTTCTGGATTAGTGGTAATTAGGCTATCACTAGCATTTTATAAATTAAAAAAAACAAACAAAAAAAAACAAAAAACATTGTGACGAAAGTCGTACGCAGCTTTAAGATCCCACTTAAAACCCAAATGAAACCAGGTTGATCCATTTAAACAGAAAATATGGCACAATATACAACAAGTACTGATTAGGCTGATTAGGTTCATTAACGCATCTCATATCAAATCTGAAAACAAAGTCGTCCAATATCCTTTATATTACGTATGTTTAGCTTTTATCGGCAGTATGGTACATTTACGCCACAAAGCAAATCAGTTATATCAGTTATATCAGTTGGGAGCGTTGAGTTTTACTGGTAGGATACAAGAAAGCACTGAATTCTAGATTTCCATTATTTTAACATTTATCGGATCATAGACTGTAAATACATCCTTGTTTTTGTCGTAACTCCTCGTCATTCACATACAAAGAAGAAAATATGACAGTACTATCCAAACACCGATGAAGACAGACCAGTGAGTATTTTCAAAGATACTGAAGCAAATGCAGAATTAATCAAGTGATCAAAAGACGAGTTGGTTGAATGTAGCTCAGAGTAGAGCAAAGAACGCTCTAGTTTATTGACTAATTTATACGTTTCAACGACAAGAATCTGTCATGGTTGATTATTTTTAATAGTGGTTGTTTTTGACGCTATAAATGCACATAGATTATTAAAATAGAAAAGAGCATTTGATTCGTTTCGTTGTTGGGTTTCGCCTCTTTTCCACCGCAGGAACTTTTACTTTACCAGGAAATTTGAAAAACCTCATGTTTCCACTGAAATTACCCGGGTAAAAAAACTTTCCCTCAAAAAAAGGTGTATTTCGTTTGTTTATTTCATTGTATTTAGTGTAGGTTTTGCCAAATCTCTAATCTATTCATTACGTTTTTACAGGAACTTTTACTTTACCAGGAAATTTGAAAAACCTCAACATGTTTCCACTGAAATTACCAGTTAAAAAAAAAAAAAAACAAAAAAAAAACAAAACAACTTTCCCTCAACCCCAAACTTTCCCTGAAAAAAATGTTCAAAGTAGGGGGATCGGACTTTTTAGATTCCCCAGGATTCTTGGGGGTGGGGCTAAATGCTGAAGAACACTAATTGGTGGAACACACTTCAGCGTTTCGTACTTCTGCTCATCGACGTGATTTTCAACCGCCTTTCAGTTCTGTTTCTTATTAATTTATTCTAGCGTTTCAATATCAGATGTTCACTCGTCTTGAGTTCAAATACAGAATATTCTTTATTTCAGTTAATTTAGTACATGTTTTGCTAAATCTCAGACTTTTCACTATGTTTTTACAGGAACTTTTACTTTACCGGGAAATTGGAAAAATCTCAACTTGTTTCCACTGAAATTACCCCAGAAAAACGGGTAAAAAAATGTTCCCTCGACCCCAAAGTCCCCCTGAAAAAAAAAGTTTCTAGTAGGGGGATCGGACTTCTCAGATTCCCCAGAATTCTTGGGGGCGGGGCTAAGTGCTGAAGAACGCTAATTGGTGGAACACACTTCAGCGTTCCACACTTATGTTCACCTACTATAGTCAGTGTGCAGCTACCAACTTTTTTATGCAATTTCTACAAGATTTACTTCAATTTTGTTTTGATCATTTGGAAAACGGAGCCGAATTCGCTCATAAGAAATTCGGCGGGAATTCGAGCAGTCAGTGACCCGAAACGGCTGAGCCTCATTTGAATAAATTTTCGGTAACTTTAAGGTGCGGTGGAAACAAAAGACACGTAAGATTACCAGGAATTCTTCCACCAAAGTAAATAAGTTTATGGTATTAACCCTTTAAGCGCCAGAGTTGCAATATTGCGATTTAGTTTGGATAGATAAGGACAGCTTACTGTATTTTACTTTCTGCTAATGTTTAATGTCACTTATTTTCAGGATAAGATGACAAAAAACAAAGAAAACTTCCATGTGAATATGTTCAAAGTTCAATTTTACTAAAAGCTATGCAATCCAATATGGCCACCACCCTGTGATGTCACAATATGCTAATTAGATGAGTACATTTACTCCCATCAGAAACTTGGGTCATATTCAGTGTTTTTATCCTTACAGTGTGACTTTATCTCTAAACACGTCCAAGATACAACTTTTTGAAATCTTTATATCAAAATGTTATATTTTTGAAAAACAAAACAAAACTCAGGCGCTTAAAGGGTTTTTTTGACCAATGACGGTGGTTGTAGAAATTTGTTCTATTCAATTAATGCCATGTTTTACTGAAAAAGTCCCATCAGTGTTTCCTGTTATGATTTCATTTCCTGTTACAAACATCTATATCAGTTATTAAATACACAGAAATGCCTGCTCCTCATTGAAAACTTTACAGAGGATAAAATTACAGTAGATGGAAATAAATCACTTATAATCGCATATAACTTCGACACAGAAATAAATGCAGGTCTTGGTTAAAGTTGACGAGTCTGATTTTTAAGCTAATTCTACATTTTGACCCTTTAATTTCTTGACTAAGTTGCAAAAATTTTGTAAAATCACTGAATCAAATCAAACGAAAGTTCCTGGAATCTGGTGGAAAAGAGGCGTCTGATTCCGCCATATTCCTGTCGAACCGAACTGAACCGAACCGGACCGTCCAAACCCCTCAGAGCTCTTTGGGTTCGCCGTAGTCGTTGTACATGACGGTGAGCGTCTGTTCGTCGCAGGCCTTGTGGACGTCCTGACCCATGTCGGACCAGTTCAGACCGAACGCCTTGGTGTCGGTGTAGCGGCAGGACAGGAACTTCAGGGACATCCTTCGCAGTCCGATCTTGGGTTCCTGAAGGAGGCCCTTACACCACGGGGACAACTCGTCCAGCTGGGACAGGATAAGCCCCGCCTTCCTGTTGGAACAAACACAGCAAAGGGTTAAACGGAGGCAGGGTCCGACCTTCAAACCTTCATTTATCAGAGTTCGTACACTTTTTTCGAGGTCAAATTCAAGCACTTTTATGGGTTACTAGCACCTCTGACCCAGTTCATTACGTTACTTTCTTGGTAAATTCCACCGGTATTTTCAGTTGAATAACCTCTCAGCTGCCATGTCCATTTCTGCACCTGAAATTTGACACCATGGCAACGTGGAAATATTGTTTATCTGCTGCTAGGTAACCCACTTCAATGAGGATTGTATTATTCTGGCCATAGCAACATGATTGTAAGGCTACTGTATTACAAAATTACTAATATCTCCCAAAATATTTGTCTTATCAACTTGCCATTTTCACTAGTCTCTTCCTTGACGAAAAATACATAAGAATGACTAACTGCAGCAGTTAGCACTTTACGAATTTTGTGTGATGCCCGAGACACACACACAGAGTCCACTTCCCTTTTACAAATACAGATTTTTAGAATTTTTCTAGCACAGCACTTTATCACTGAGGTAAAACAGATTATGTACAGCAGGGGTGTCAAACTTATTTTAGTTCAGGGGCCACATACAGCCTAATATGATCTAAAGTGGGCCAGACCTGTAAAATAATATAAATAATAGGATAAGAACTTATAAATAATATCAACTCCAAAGTTTTCTCTATGTTTTTGAGTGAAAAAAGTAAAATTCCATAATGAAAACGTTTACATCTACGAACTGTTCTTGAACATAACATGAACAAATATGAACCTGGATATTCTTAAGAAAAATAAGTGCAATTTTAACAATATTACACCTTAGTTTATCATTTATACATGTGCATTACAACTTACAGATCACAGTGGATCTACAAATACACAAAACATTCAGTAACAGGCAGAATATTGGTACAATTCCACATACTTCTCTTAAGACATTTGAGGTTGTTCATATTTGTTCAGGTTATTCATATTTTGGTTGTAAAAGGCTAGTCTGTAAATGTAAACATTTTTGTGTAATTTTCCTTTTTTTTTCCAGTTTTAATTATTTATAGGTTATTATGATAGTATTTTACTGGTCTAATCCACTTTAGGTTGAATTGACGTAAAATTATTTTAACATCCTTGATTGTTAATATCATCAATGTAATTTTTGCATTTCACAAATTCATCCCGGGGGCCGGATCGGACCCTTTGGCGGGCCGGTTTTGGCCCCCGGGCCGCATGTTTGACACCTGTGATGTACAGGAATACATACACATGATAATTTTTCTCACTTTTTATTACAATCATGTAATTTGTTTTATGCTATAAACATCTAAAATTGTGTTTCATAACAGCAAAAAGTTTAGAAATTAAAGGAAAACACAAAGTTTATTCCAAAAAAAGGGAAGTCGCTTGGTGTTCTTCAGACACACTCCCACTGAGACAAAGGCCACATTCAGACAGCAGGTCTTAATGCCCAATTCGGATTTTTCTGTGAAATCGGATTTTTTTTTGTGTGCTCGTTAACATTACCCATTAAATGCGACTTCTATCAGTTTTGAATATGAACTGAATGTGACCCTGAAGTGACCCACATGTGGAAAAGAGGTCCTGTCGTAATACGTGACCACACAGACACGCACTGTCTTTACGGAAGTAAGAATGTTTTTCCCGCCGCTCCACCTTCTGGGACACAGAATTGTGATGTTTGTCATATTTCAAAGACGTAAAGGTGACCTGACCGTTCAAAATGAAGTCACATTGCAAAATATCAGACACGTATCGGATTTAAGACCACATATGAAAGTGGTCTGGGTCAGATTTGAAAGAAAAAAAAAAAAAAAAATTTGGATTTGAGCTGTTCAAACTGTCTTTAATAGATCGGATACAGGTTACATATGGGCAAAAAAAAAAAAAAAAAATCGGATTTAGGCCACATTTGCCTGAAGTCTGAATGAAGCCAAGGATTAAGATAAAAATGTACCTGGAGTCGACCTGAGAACACCTGGGAATTTTCTTTTTTGAGATAAAGTTTGAAGTAACTTTGGTTAGAATTACAAGGACTTTCCAGCACTTCAACTAAAATTCAAGCACTTTCCAGACCTTGAAAACACAACATTGAAATTCAAGCATTTTTAAGGATTTCAAGCACCCGTCCGAACCCTGATTTATACGAGATAAAGATGTACCTTTAAATAAAACTGTTAACCATGTTCGACTTTACAGATATTTAAAAAGAAAAAAACAAAACAGGAACAACATAATACAGATTTTTCATTATCTCACGACGTCTGAATGTGTCAGAAAACCTAATAATGCTTTCATCCATAAAACCGTCTAAACACAAACATGTGTTTTCATACGTTCTATGATTTTTGGACGTTCCATCACAGGAAACAGTTGTTGTGCTGGAGGTTCACATGTGCTCTGCATCTCATTCACTAATTCAATAAACCAATCAGTACGCGCTCGGTTACACAGGAATATAAAGGCTATTTAATTGTGTATTTGTCTCATAATTGGATATCATCATTTTAGCCAGTGGCGCAGTGAAATGACGGGTGTTCTGACCTAATTCGCATGTTAACAGACTCACAGTGGATGATAAAATGCACTTTTAATAGGCACGACGTTAGCATGTACGTTAGCATTTAGACTTTACTTTCACAAACAGGTTCCTGTAAATATGTACCTTTAATAGCTAATAGTGGATATAAAGCTATTCATATTCCTCCTGAGTTGACCGGAACGTATTTCACTCAAAACCATGAATGTCAAAATCATAGTGGAGAAAAAGTTATAGAATTATGGGTAGTGGTCTTAACTTTAACCCTTTAACTACCACAGTTTCTCCGGTGCTACATTTTGTACTTTACAGCGTTCAAACTACTGTAACTACTGAACCGTTTGTGCTATCCACAAAATTCAAACAGCATCAGAAAGCTGAGATCCTGACCTTTCCGACGCTATACAACAACAGAAAGGGAATGTTTCAGACACTTCCACAAAGGCTAAAAAACACCTGGAAATAACAACAAATATGAAGCCATAACATGGATACTGATGTTCAAGAGCAAAAAACATGTTTGTGCAGATTTATTTATTTATTTTATTAATTTCAAATATGTAACAAGACAAAGTATTCTTACTTAGTCCTGAGAAATAAAACAGGTAGTAAGAAGTCATGGCTAAAAAAAACACACAAAAAAAACTTATACATGACTTCATTTGCACATTCAAAAAGTAGTGGGAGGAAGTATAACTTGGTGTAAAATAGTTGAAAGTTATGTCAAAAAAACAGTCTTAAAGTTCTGGTTTAATAAAGTTATGGTTTAATAAAGACTATTAAACGCTGGTTATTGAATGTACAACATATGGCTAATTTACAGGACTCAACAGCCAGACATTACTGAGAAAAGCCGCAAACTGTAGCTAAATGGTCACATTTTGTGGTAGATATTATTGAAATGTTGGAAAAAAAACAGTAAAGTATTTTTTTCTTTGCTTTTTTTGTATATTTATTTATTGTAATCTTTATTCTTCCCTCTAATCTGTCAAACATGGTATGCGCCTATTTTCCTTGGTTTTGACTTTAGTTCTTAATAAAATAATGGTCTGGGTTGTTTGCGTTTTTGTTGTGTTAGTGTTAAAACTTTAAATTAAAAAGTAAATCACAAAAAAATAGTTGAAAGTTTATTTCTGTTATCTTAAAAAGTTTCATTATGGACGTTTACAGTCGTTTCTGATTATAAAACATGAAATATGCTCAAAACTTCAAGTCCGTGTTTTTTTTTTTTTTTTACTAAAACACTGTTTTAAGCATTTATTGTTGATAATAGTGATAATTAATGGCCAGATGTTGAAAGTTAAGTTCTTCCTGAAAAAAAAAGGTGCCAAAGAATTGGTTAAAAAAAAAAAAAAGACATTTTCTGACACTTTTATTGCAAAGAAAACGTGAAGACACCTCGGTGGTCTGTTCTAATGGCAGTCTGAAAAGGGTTAGCAACTGATCTGTTAGACTGATCCTTCCCATTGAAATTTTTGTAACATGGGCTCCATCATGCATGTTGACCGTGATTGTAAAAGTAACACGGCAGACCTGTATGGGGGGGTGGGGTGGGGGGTATGTGACAAGTGATTTACGCTAATGCATCCATGTGCTCTTGCCACCCCCCAAGTTGAGAACCTCTACTCTAAATCAACAATATTGAATCAGTATCAGGTACTGACCAATATGTAAGGCCCCAGTATCGTATCAGAACTGAAAGTCGTATCGGTGTGTCCCTATTCAGAAGCAAATAAGTAAATAAACAAGTGGTTCCAAACATAACAAGCCCCGCCCCTCACATGTATTGTAGTTTATTTTGGCATTGATCCACCTGATGTCAGCATATCAGTTACCTCTATATATGTGCCAAGTTTGAAGTAAATTGAAACAAAATTGATGTTTTTATAAACATGTGAAATTTCACCAATTGTAAGTAAATGGGAGACAAAAAAAAGGTTTTAAAAAGTCGTAAAAAAAATGAAACTTTGACCTACTTTTCCCAAAATATAATCACATGTATTCTGGGTCACTGACAATCTATAAACCCAATTTGGTATGAATTCAACTGATGGTTTTGCTGTTACAGACATGTGTAATTTTGCCCATTATAAGTAAATGGGGGAAAAAAATAAAAGATTTTTAAAATTCATAAAAAATTTTTACTTTGACTTACTTTTCCCAAAATATAATGAGATCTATTCTGGGTCACTGGCAATCTATAAACCCAGTTTGGTATGAATGCAACCAATAGTTTTGCTGCTACAGACATTTGAAATGTTGCCCATTATAAATAAATGGGAAAAAAAAAAAAAAGATTTAAAAAATTCACAAAAAATGTGAACTTTGACCTACTATTCGCAAAATGTAATCTCATCTATTCTGGGTCACTGGTAATCTATAAACCCAATTTGGTATGAATTCAACCCACAGTTTTGCTGTTACAGACATGTGAAATTTTGCTCATTCTAAGTAAATGGGGAAAAAAAAATAAAAGATTTTAAAAATTCGTAAAAAATGTGAACTTTGACCTACTTTTCCCAAAATATAATCACATGTATTCTGGGTCACTGACAATCTATACACCCAATTTGGTATGAATTCAACGGATGGTTTTGCTGTTACAGACATGTGTAATTTTGCCCATTATAAGTAAATGGGGTGAAAAAATAAAAGATTTTAAAAATTCATAAAAAATTTTACTTTGACCTACTTTTCCCAAAATGTAATGAGATCTATTTTGGGTCACTGGCAATCTATAAACCCAGTTTTGTATGAATGCAACCAATAGTTTTGTTGCTACAGACATTTGAAATGTTGCCCATTATAAGTAAATGGGGAAAAAAAAAAAAAGATTTAAAAAATTCACAAAAAATGTGAACTTTGACCTGCTATTCGCAAAATGTAATCACATCTATTCTGGGTCACTGGTAATCTACAAACCCAATTTGGTATGAATTTAACCCACAGTTTTGCTGTTACAGACATGTAAAATTTTGCTCATTCTAAGTAAATGGGGAAAAAAAAAATAAAAGATTTTAAAAATTCGTAGAAAATGTGAACTTTGACCTACTTTTCACAAAATGTAATCACATGTATTCTGGGTCACTGGTAATCTACAAACCCAATTTGGTATGAATTCAACTGATGGTTTTGCTGCTACAGACATTTGAAATTTTGCCCATTATAAGTAAATGGGGAAAAAAAAAAAAGATTAAAAAAATTCACAAGAAATGTGAACTTTGACCTACTTTTCCCAAAATGTAATCACATGTATTCTGGGTCACTGGTAATCTATAAACCCAGTTTGGTATGAATTCAACCCACAGTTTTGCTGTTACAGACATGTGAAATTTGGCTCATTCTAAGTAAATGGGGAAAAAAAAAAAAAAAAGATTTAAAAAATTCACAAAAAAAGTGAACTTTGACCTACTATTCGCAAAATGTAATCACATCTATTCTGGGTCACTGGTAATCTATTAACCCAATTTGGTATGAATTCAACGGATGGTTTTGCTGTTACAGACATGTGTAATTTTGCCCATTATAAGTAAATGGGGTGAAAAAATTTAAGATTTTAAAAATTCATAAAAAATGTTACTTTGACCTACTTTTCCCAAAATGTAATGAGATCTATTTTGGGTCACTGGCAATCTATAAACCCAGTTTTGTATGAATGCAACCAATAGTTTTGTTGCTACAGACATTTGAAATGTTGCCCATTATAAGTAAATGGGGGAAAAAAAAAAAGATTTAAAAAATTCACAAAAAATGTGAACTTTGACCTGCTATTCGCAAATGTAATCACATCTATTCTGGGTCACTGGTAATCTACAAACCCAATTTGGTATGAATTTAACCCACAGTTTTGCTGTTACAGACATGTGAAATTTTGCTCATTCTAAGTAAATGGGGAAAAAAAAAATAAAAGATTTTAAAAATTCGTAGAAAATGTGAACTTTGACCTACTTCTCACAAAATGTAATCACATGTATTCTGGGTCACTGGTAATCTACAAACCCAATTTGGTATGAATTCAACTGATGGTTTTGCTGCTACAGACATTTGAAATTTTGCCCATTATAAGTAAATGGGGAAAAAAAAAAAAGATTAAAAAAATTCACAGGAAATGTGAACTTTGACCTACTTTTCCCAAAATGTAATCACATGTATTCTGGGTCACTGGTAATCTATAAACCCAATTTGGTATGAATTCAACCCACAGTTTTGCTGTTACAGACATGTGAAATTTGGCTCATTCTAAGTAAATGGGGGAAAGAAAAAAAAAAGATTTAAAAAATTCACAAAAAAAGTGAACTTTGACCTACTATTCGCAAAATGTAATCACATCTATTCTGGGTCACTGGTAATCTATTAACCCAATTTGGTATGAATTCAACTGATGGTTTTGCTGTTACAGACATGTGTAATTTTGCCCATTATAAGTAAATGGGGTGAAAAAATTTAAGATTTTAAAAATTCATAAAAAATTTTACTTTGACCTACTTTTCCCAAAATATAATGAGATCTATTCTGGGTCACTGACAATCTATAAACCCAGTTTGGTATGAATGCAACCAATAGTTTTGTTGCGACAGACATTTGAAATGTTGCCCATTATAAGTAAATGGGAAAAAAAAAAAAAAAAAGATTTAAAAAATTCACAAAAAATGGGAACTTTGACCTACTTTTCCCAAAATGTAATCACATCTATTCTGGGTCACTGGCAATCTATAAACCCAATTTGGTATGAATTCAACCAATAGTTTTGCTGCTAAAGTCTTACAATCATACAAAGAATCAAACAAACCAAACCAAAAACATTACCCATTGCCTCCCCCTTTTTTTTTTTTTTTTCGGGGGGGGGGGGGTAATAAACAACAGCAACCAACATCAGTTATCCAACAACAAATACAGACATAATTCCACATCACACTGCCATCTCTAAGTCTGATCGGAGGCTTCACTCTTTATAAGGTCTGAACCAAGTCCAGCGACCGCCTGATGCTTTTATCAGAAAGCTATAAAATATAACTTTTGCTCAAATCGCCCTTTTACGAGTTGCTTGAAACATTAATATCCCATCAAGCAGTTGGAGATGCAGCGAAGCGTGAAATATTCACTGCTAAGAGTCTGAGGGAGGACGCTGAAGCCCAGCAGCCCTCAGATCCATCAGCCTGTCCACAGCCCATCCATCACACTGCACTTGTGCTGTCCTTCCACCATCACACCACTGGATGGCACAACCTCAAACCCACCCGCCACCACCCGCCACCACCCGCCGCTTCCCGTCTGACGGCGCTCCAAGAGGCCAAGTGCACGGTTACCGACACATTCCCACTTTGACCCAAAGCACACAAGCTCTGGGTCGGAAACCATCGACCTTAACCCATAAAGACAGGCCGAGACTTTTGAGGCAGTTTATTTTCTCTATATTTAACCTTTTTTTTAAGTGAATTATCACCATTTAATGTAATATTTTCTTCTGTGTTTTGCTTTTTTTTTGGTGAAAATCTGATATTTTCCTATATTGACTGAAGGAGTTGAAGAAAAAGTGGCTGCGTGGACGTTCTTTAAGTCTATATTTAGCCTTTCTGAAGTGATTTATAACAATTAATTACATCATTATCCTCAGCATATATTTTTCATGATTTATTTTCTCTATATTTAACTTTTTTTAACTGAATTATCACCATTTAATGTAATATTATCTTCTGTGTTTTTCTTTTTTTTTTTGGTGAAAATCTTATATTTTCCTATAGTGACTGAAGAAACTGAAGAAAAAGTAGCTGCGTGGACGTTCTTTAAGTCTATATTTAACCTTTCTGAAGTGATTTATAACAATTAATTACATCATCATCTTCTGTATATCACAATTTTTCAGCGTAAATCATGTACTTTCCTATTTTTAACCCTATAGGCAGCAGAGTTACAAAAAAATAAATAAATAAATAAATTCAACTTTGATATCCAGATTTCAAAAAGCTGTAGTGGTAAGAGATAAATTCATATTGTGAATGATTTATCACCACTTATTGTGATATTATCCTGTGTATTTTGCTTTTTTTTTTTGGTGAAAATGTGATATTTTTTTTATATTGACTGAAGGAGCTGAAGAAAAATCTGTGGAATAATCTAAGACCTGAACTTCAATCAACATCTACTTTATCATTGTTTAAAAAACACCTGAAAAGGACTTTAATTCATAAAAAAAATGTAAGGCTGTATATCACTTGATTTGTATTTGATGATTTGTAATGTGGATTATATTTTTATGGTTTTTACTTTAGTATTTCAGTTAAATTGTAATTTTTAATTCTTTTTTGTGTATTGTTCATTTCGGGGGAGGTATTCATATAAGCCTTTTTTTGGCTTCTAACCTCTCCTGCACAATTTTGTTACTTGTTTGAATGTAGTTTTTTTTCCACTGCTGTTTTTATTATGTGCAAATAAATAAATAAAAAATAACTAAATAAAAAAGTAGCTATGCGGACGTTCTTTAAGTCTATATTTAACCTTTCTGAAGTGATTTATAACAATTAATTACATCATTATCCCTTGTATATCATATTTTTCAGCATAAATCATGTATTTTCCTATATTTAACCCTTTAGGCACCAGAGTTACAAAAAAAAAAAAGAAATTCAACTTTGATATCCAGATTTCAAAAAGCTGTAGTGGTAAGAGATAAATTCATATTGTGAATGATTTATCACCATTTATTGTGATATTATCCTGTGTATTTTGCTTTTTTTTTTTTTTTTTGGTGAAAATGTGATATTTTTTTATATTGACTGAAGGAGCTGAAGAAAAATCTGTGGAATAATCTAAGACCTGAACTTCAATCAACATCTACTTTATCATTGTTTAAAAAACACCTGAAAAGGACTTTAATTCATAAAAAAATGTAAGGCTGTATATCACTTGATTTGTATTTGATGATTTGTAATGTGGATTATATTGTTATGGTTTTTACTTTAGTATTTCAGTTAAATTGTAATTTTTAATTCTTTTTTGTGTATTGTTCATTTCGGGGGAGGTATTCATATAAGCCTTTTTTTGGCTTCTAACCTCTCCTGCACAATTTTGTTACTTGTTTGAATGTAGTTTTTTTTCCACTGCTGTTTTTATTATGTGCAAATAAATAAATAAAAAATAACTAAATAAAAAAGTAGCTATGCGGACGTTCTTTAAGTCTATATTTAACCTTTCTGAAGTGATTTATAGCAATTAATTACATCATTATCCTCAGCATATATTTTTCATGATTTATTTTCTCTATATTTAACTTTTTTTAACTGAATTATCACCATTTAATGTAATATTATCTTCTGTGTTTTTCTTTTTTTTTTGGTGAAAATCTGATATTTTCCTAGATTGACTGAAGAAACTGAAGAAAAAGTGGCTGCGTGGACGTTCTTTAAGTCTATATTTAACCTTTCTGAAGTGATTTATAACAATTAATTACATCATTATCCTTTGTATATCATATTTTTCAGCATAAATCATGTATTTTCCTATATTTAACCCTTTAGGCACCAGAGTTACAAAAAAAAAAAAAAAATTCAACTTTGATATCCAGATTTCAAAAAGCTGTAGTGGTAAGAGATAAATTCATATTGTGAATGATTTATCACCATTTATTGCGATAATATCCTCTGTATTTTGCTTTTTTTTGGGTGAAATTCTGACATTTTCCTATTTTCACTGAAGAAACTGAAGAAAAAGTGACTGCATGGATGTTCATTAAGTCTATTATACATCCTATATATTAAAAAAACCTTCTGAACTGTTGAACCCATAAAGACCCCAGTGTTACTTTTGTGTCAGTTCCTAAATTAATTTTCTTCTATATTTAACCTTCCTGAGGTGACTTATCACCATTTATTATATAATTATCTTCTGTATTTTGCATTTTTTCAGTGTAAATCATGTACTTTCCTATATTTAACCCTTTAGGTGCCAGAGTTTGGGTTTTTTTTAAATTAAATTTTGATATCCAGATTTCAAAAAGATGTAGTTGTAAAAAATAAATTCATACTATGAATGATTTATCACCATTTATTTGAATATTATCCTGTGAGTTTTGCTTTTTTTTCTTTTTTTTGGTAAAAATCTGGTATTTTCCTCCATTTAATTCACTGATCATGTAGATGTTCATAAGAGCTCAGATTAAAGTTGAGGGATATTATAATAAAAACAGAGAAAACTGAAGAAAAAGTGGCTGTGTGGATGTTCAAGTCTATTCTGGATCCTCTATATTAGACATAAGGTCCAGTGCTACTCTTGTGGCAGTTCCCAGATGAATATTTCTCAAAATCAAACTTTGTTAAGTAGTTTATCACCATTTATTATATTAATATTCTCTGGGTTTTTTTGTATTTTTCAGTGTAAATCATGTATTTTCCTGTATTTAATTTAGTCATCACGTAGATGTTCATGAAAAAAAAAACAACTGAGGAAACAGGTTTTACAGGTGAATTAATGTTGTAGAAGATGACGGTGTTTCCATGGTAACTACGAAGCCTCTGAATGTCCAAATGGGTCATATCTGATGACCATGAAAACCTGCATTTTAAACCCATTATTTACATGTATTGATAGGATAAGTGGATCAACCGGAATTAAACATTTTATATCAGTAGATGGTTTTGGTCGGTGGTGGATGTTTGAGGGTTATCTTTTGGTACTTAAATCACTTTGTAAAGGTGTATTAATCACCTTTTTTTTGCAATATTAGCCTCTATTTTTTTTTTCAGTTTTTCAGCTTAAATCATGTATTTTCTTATATTTAATCCACCTATCATGTAGATTTTCATAAAAGGTCTGAGTAAATTCTGAAGTTATTATAGCAAAACAGAGAAAAGTAGAAAAAGTGACTTTTAAAAAAATCAAAATTGAGATTTAAAAAAACAAGTGTATTACAACAAACTATGTGGGTTTTACTGGTGAATGAATGTTGTAGAATCTTATTTCAAGAAATCTTACCAATAGAATTTTCACTTGTTCCACTGGCAGATTTTTTTTTTTTTTTTCCTTGAATTAAGCAAAAAAAAAAAAAAAAAAAAAATCTTCAATTCACCCTTTCGTGCATACTGGTCACTACAGTGGACAGCTATTCTACAGCTGTTCTCTTGTATATTCATGGATTTTGTTGTTCTTTTCCTTGTGTGTTTTTTTTTTTTTTTTAACACATATCTTTATTAAAGGTTTTAAGACACTACATATCTTTTCTGACATGAATTGGTAAAATTATGTAGATCTCTCCTGAGCATAAACCCCCAGAATCACAAGCCCTCTCCATAGTTTTCACAATTCATCACTAAATTCATGTTTCTGTGCATTAAAAATTAAACATGTGGTGTCCAGCTGAGTGGACATTTTTGCAACTTAATGAAAAATAGGTTCATAAGAATTTTTTTCCCATTATTATTTTTTATGTATTTTTGAATTTTTAAAAAATTATTATTATTATTATTATTATTATTATTATTATTATTATTATTATTATTATTATTATTATTATTTTATTTTTATTATTATTTTATTTTTATTATTCATTTTTCAGAAGAATTTTTTCAATTGTATTGTTTTTTTCATGCCTAAAGAGGAATAAAAACTCAGGAAAAATTTTGGATTAAGGTTTTCACAATTTGTGCATGAAAGGGTTAAGCAAAAAAATCTACCAATGAAACAAGTGAAAATGATCTTGGTAAGATTTCTTAAAATAAGATTTTCCAGATCTATCATCTAAAAATAAGTTCTTACATCTCACTGAAAACTTCCTCTTCAGGTGATGATGTCTTCTTTTAAGTGTGATGAGATATTTGGACTAGAAATGAGAAAAATTTACTTTGTAAGATTTAGATTTTTTTCCAGTGTTTTTAGTTTTTTAAAAACTAAAAAAAACTATTTTAGTTTTTTAGTGTTTTTTTTTTTTTTCTTTTCTAAAAACTCTTGTAAAAATTTTGATGAGCTCAGAAAAACAAGCACAAATCAGGATTTTAAGGAGGTTAATTTAGACTGAGGGGGAGAATTTTAAATCTTACCAAGTGTATTTATTTCGTTTCTAGTCCAAATATCTCATCACACTTAAAAGAACACAGAATCACCTAAAGAGGAACTTTTCAGTGAGATATAACAACTGATTTTTAGACAATAGATCTGGAAAATCTTTTTTCAAGAAATCATAGAGATAATTTTCATTTGTAACATTGGCAGATTTTTTTTTTTTTTTTGGCTTGAATTAAGCAAAAAATATTGAATTAAGCAAAAAAAAAAAAAAAAAAAATCTACCAATGGAACAAGCGAAAACAATCTCTGTAAGATTTCTTAAAATAAGATTTTCCAGATCTATTGTCTAAAAATCAGTTCTTACATCTCACTGAAAACTTCCTCTTCAGGTGATTATGTCGTCTTAAGTGTGATGAGATATTTGGACTAGAAATGAAAAAAACACACTTCATAAGATTTTTTATTTTTTGCAGTGTATTTGGGTCTTTAAGGGTTAAACAGTGGAAAAATGAATGACTGAATAAATGAACGTCTATGGTAAATAAAAGAGCTGCTCCCATGGAGGCAAACAGCCTAATGGATGAGTGTAATGCCGCCTAAAGGTAGAACCGAGACTGTTCTGTTTCGACGAAAACGCTGGAGTCTGACTGCACGCCAGCCGGGCCCAGCTGAAAAATCATCTCCATTAGTAACATGATGAACAGAGTTGGCATAAATAGATCTCATAGGGACAATGACGGCAATAAATAACCATTCAGCCTGATGTAGCCTGTTTGGCCCTCGCAGTGAAACTCTGTCAAGTGTTTGTCTAAAGTCGAAAAAATGGCAGCGGGGGAAGATTTCATTCATTCCACACACAGTTTCTTGTCGTTCTTGGGCCAAACCGGTCCTCCTACAGAAAGAGTGACCCGCTTCTGCCAAGCCACAAGTCTGCTGGACCGGCCCGAGTCACCAGAGCCACAGTACTGATGAGCTGATGACACATCCGAGCACCCAGGCTACGCACCCGTTAAATGAAACTAATGACCGTATACGGGCACGACCGACAAAGAGCGTTTGTCCACTTTGGATTTTCACAGCCCAGTTTTTCTTCGAGTTCCAGAAAATGACATCAGAGCGCACCTGCAACCATTAGCTTTGACTCCCGGAGGTATCGGTTTAATTTGGTTTTGGATGTAAAAATGTGCAGGTGAAAAGGAAAAAAAAAAAAAAAAAAAAAAAACACAGTGAATTCAGCATTTTTTCAACTCATAAACCACTCACCTGTTTGTCACGAAGGAGGCGCTAATGACGGCTATCGAGCAAATGATGGAAACGAAAATATGAAGACGGGACATGACGGTGGGGAAGGAAACGATGGAGGTGGTGAAGGTCCACTGGTGATGAACACAAAGACAAATGGTAACAGACACCGAACATCAGCAAATGAACGCTGAAAAATGATCAAATGTAGCAGGTGAAAACACAGAGAAAAAAAAAAAAAAAAAAAAAAAAAAAAAAAATAGGACCAATGGCCCTGTACAGGGTCAGTCAGAAAAAACGCTCTTTTCATTTAAAGAAATTGTACCACTGAAATGGAAATGCTTATTTTTCTTTTGATTATACAGTCATATTGATGTGGTCATTGAGCATGTCTGGTGATTGAATCATTGATTTATGGCATAGCATAACAGAGGGAATGTCCATTGTTTATTATGCACCGAAATATCTGCCAACACAGTTTATGCCACCGTGAATGAAATTGAAATTGTCAACCATCACAGCATGTTTACTCGCCATCAAAATGTTTTGTCTCAACGAAGTCGTCCGGCACGACCTTCAACCTGGCTACCAGTCAGATTGATGCAAATCTGTGCTTGTTGTCGCATCTCTAACACAGCTCTTCTCGCCATTCGTGTTCGTCGTAGGGCTTGGATTTCAGCCGTGATGCGATTTCGGAGTTCCTGAAGAGTTTGTGGAACAGTCTGATACACACGGTTTTTAAGATACCCCCACAAGGTCTTGGAACTGCCGGATGGTTTCTTGGACGCTACCGGTTTCGCAGAATTTTGTCACCATGAAAGCTCTCTGCACATCCGTAAACTGTGGTCTTGCCATGATGAAAACTCCCTGGGCACTGTCATGTAGGCCTATGTCCTGAGTGTGAAAGCAAAGCCCCGACTCCTGTAATTGTTGTCAATTTCAAGTTTGTTCACTGTGGCATACATTGTGTTGGCAGGTATTTCAGTGCCCAATAAACAATGGACCTTCTCCCTCTTATGCAATGCAATAAATCTATGACTACATCACCAGACATGCTCAATAACCACATCAATACGACTGTATGGTCAAAAGGAAAATCAGTGTTTCCGTTTTAGCGGTACAATTTCTTTAAATGGAAAGAGCGTTTTTTCTGACTCACCCTGTAGCTTACCGGCCAAATTAAAAGCTTTGGGAAATGTATCCAGATGTCATTTATTATCACCCAGTTCTGTGTATTTATTATATTACAGAAATAACCCATGTTTTGGTCATATTCCAATCAGATCTGTAAAAAAATTCAAATTCCAACTTGATATCATTGATACTGATTTATTGGATCAATCCTCTTCCTATCTGTTATAATAGGAAAATTTTTCAAAGTCGCACCAAATCCAGAATCAGATCCGGATCGAAATAATTTCAATACCTTGTGTTGACATCATCATACAGAAGCTGTATACCAAGTTTGAAGTCAATCAGAACTGGAGTTTGGGAGAAAAAGATGATTGAAATTTTTTCCCCATAAGAGCCCATGTTAAATTTTCCGTAAGTTCCCGGATCCAGAAGAAGATCCTGATCCGCATGTGGACATTATGTTTTGGTCATCTCCCTATCAGGGCTGGACTGTAGAAATTTACACTGGACATCATTTATATTTACTGAGTTATGGCATCCATCCACTTCCTATCTCTTATAATGGTCGGCTGGTAAACTAAAAAAAAAAAAAATTATCATCAAAAGGCTTTTAAAATTTTCTGCAAATGTTCGATTTCTGGAGGACGTCGAGTATCTACAGAAAAGTCTAGTTCTGATTTGACTTTAGAGCTTTTCGATTCTTTTTTGGTTTTTGTTGAATTTGAATCCAAGGTTTAGATTCCACAGGATCACAAACATATTTACAGATAATATGGACTGGACATGTACGAGTATTTATTTTATTTGTTTTTAGAGGAATGACTTACATGCACACTAATACTCTGATCATTTTCCGATTTCTGGAGTTATCAGATTATTAGTGATCATGTAAACAGTGTAATCTGATAATTTAATCAGATAACAGCAGTAATCTGATTACTTGTAATCAGATTAACACGTGTAGATTTATCCTCAGTACTCCGATGTCTTCATGCACATATACAGAAGGGTCAGCCCTATGTTCCCTCGGTACCTATGCAGGGTAAGGGTTAGGCACTGGGAACATAGGTACAGGGGAACATACAGATATAAGGGAACATGGGTACCAGAGAATATAGGGACCTGGGAACGTAGGTACTGCAGAACATATAGATATAAATGAACATACTGCAGAACATATAGATATAAGGGAACATAGGTACTGCAGAACATATAGATATAAGGGAAGGTACTGCAGAACATATAGATATAAGGGAACATACTGCAGAACATATAGATATAAGGGAACATTGGTACTGGAGAACATATAGATAAAAGGGAACATTGGTACTGCAGAACATATAGATATAAATGAACATACTGCAGAACATATAGATATAAGGGAACATACTGCAGAACATATAGACATAAATGAACATAGGTACAGGGGAACATACAGATATAAGGGAACATGGGTACCAGAGAATATAGGGACCTGGGAACGTAGGTACTGCAGAACATATAGATATAAATGAACATACTGCAGAACATATAGATATAAGGGAACATAGGTACTGCAGAACATATAGATATAAGGGAACATACTGCAGAACATATAGATATAAGGGAACATAGGTACTGGAGAACATATAGATATAAGGGAACATAGGTACTGCAGAACATATAGATATAAGGGAAGGTACTGCAGAACATAAAGATATAAGGGAACATACTGCAGAACATATAGATATAAGGGAACATAGGTACTGGAGAACATATAGATAAAAGGGAACATTGGTACTGCAGAACATATAGATATAAATGAACATACTGCAGAACATATAGATATAAGGGAACATACTGCAGAACATATAGACATAAATGAACATAGGTACAGGGGAACATACAGATATAAGGGAACATGGGTACCAGAGAATATAGGGACCTGGGAACGTAGGTACTGCAGAACATATAGATATAAATGAACATACTGCAGAACATATAGATATAAGGGAACATAGGTACTGCAGAACATATAGATATAAGGGAACATACTGCAGAACATATAGATATAAGGGAACATAGGTACTGGAGAACATATAGATATAAGGGAACATAGGTACTGCAGAACATATAGATATAAGGGAAGGTACTGCAGAACATATAGATATAAGGGAACATACTGCAGAACATATAGATATAAGGGAACATAGGTACTGGAGAACATATAGATATAAGGGAACATAGGTACTGCAGAACATATAGATATAAGGGAAGGTACTGCAGAACATATAGATATAAGGGAACATACTGCAGAACATATAGATATAAGGGAACATAGGTACTGGAGAACATATAGATAAAAGGGAACATTGGTACTGGAGAACATATAGATAAAAGGGAACATTGGTACTGGAGAACATATAGATAAAAGGGAACATTGGTACTGCAGAACATATAGATATAAGGGAACATAGGTGCTGCAGAACATATAGATATAAGGGAACATAGGTACTGCAGAACATATAGATATAAGGGAACATAGGTACTGCAGAACATATAGATATAAGGGAACATAGGTACTGCAGAACATATAGATATAAGGGAACATAGGTACTGGAGAACATATAGATAAAAGGGAACATTGGTACTGGAGAACATATAGATAAAAGGGAACATTGGTACTGCAGAACATATAGATATAAGGGAACATAGGTGCTGCAGAACATATAGATATAAGGGAACATAGGTACTGCAGAACATATAGATATAAGGGAACATAGGTGCTGCAGAACATATAGATATAAGGGAACATAGGTACTGCAGAACATATAGATATAAGGGAACATACATACTGGAGAACATAGCTACCAGGGAACATAAGTACTATGGAACATAGGTACGGGGGAACATACAGATACCAGGGAACATAGGTACTGCAGAACATATAGATATAAGGGAACATGGGTACTGGGGACAATAGACACTGGGGGATATAGGTATCGGAAACACAGATACTAGGGAACAAATGGGTGTCAGGGAACATAGGTATCGGGGAACATGTAGATACCAAGGAACATAGGTACGCTCATGTATAAATGTTAATTGGATTTATTTCCTTCTTTTACGTCTGTGCATGTGTAAAAACTATTAAAATCATAGAGAACAGAAGTTACTTAGTCAAATGTGAGCGGAGGACGATAACAGGAAGTTTGAGTCTACCGTCACTACGTACGTACGAACTCCGAAAGAAATCCGATAAAGGACTGGAGCGTCTGAACCAGGGTTTACGATAACTGCATTCCTTAAGTGCATGTAAAGGCGTCAGATCTAATTATTCTAACTATCAGGTTACTCCCAGTTATAGTATTTTTAAGGTCATGTAAACAGGTTCAGTGACAATGATGTACAAGTTTGTAACTGAGGTCAGATGTAGATGAAGTGTAACATAAAACCTGAAAATACTTTGTCCATAATGTAAAAGAGAAAAAAAAAAAGAAAAGAAAGAAAAGCAGAGTATAGGTGTTACCAGTGTCCTGAGCCTGGGTTCAAATGTAAACGTTGCATAAACTGAGTCCATCGGTGGAGCAGCTGTGGTTCTAACACCCATTTTAAAGTGCTCTGCAGGATACAATGTATTTATTTAACATTTATTTGTATAGGCTCATGTATGCAGGATGAATGAGGACGCTGCTACGCCTTTACATTACAAATTTAAACCAGGATGAACTGAGGACACGTTCAGAGGTGGTCTGGAATACATATTTCCACATTCTCTCTGCAGCCTAAACACAAAAAACATCCTGGGATGGATACCAGTCATGTGTATAAGTGAAACATCATATTAAAGTTGTGTTAATGTTTCCAAGACGTCCCGTAATCGACATACAGGATGTTCCGCCTGTTTCATATGTACAGACCAGCACCTGAAATGACCCTCCAATGGGTTTTTTTTCCTTCTTAAGGAAACATAATATCCACAGTTAATCCTGTACAAACACAAACGTGTTCTAAGTGCTTAACCCTTTATCAAGTGAAGTGACTATTTTTGGTCATTTCCACATGCATTACAAAACAATGACAGTTACAACAACAAGGCTAGACGTTCATTTTGTCTTCTGTTTATGTAAATATAGTTTTTTCTTTTGTTCAGACAAGGAATAGTTTTTAGTTTTTAGATGTTACCTGCTTGACAGTTTCGACTGTGACTCCAGTCTTCCTCAGAAGCGTCATCCGACGTGTTGCTGACGTGTCATTTATCAACTGGTCGGCTCGACGGACCAATCGGAGCCCGTCGAGCCAAAACAAAACAAACAAAAGATTTCATAACCATACCATACGTCCGGGGGATAACAGAACCAATACAGAGGGTCATGAAAAAACATCACATCAACACTGTCATCAAACCACACACGAAACTCCGCCAACTACTCGTACACCCCAAGGACAAAATAGCACCGGAACAGAAATGTAATGTCATACGAGATACCGTGCAAATCATGCAACAAAACATACATCGGGGAAACGGGACGATCATTCAACACAAGGAAAAAAGAACACCAAAAAGAATGCGAAAAGGAGACAGTGGGGAGATTCACACGGACTCAGAAGGAAGAAGCAGAACAGGAGAACTTAAAATCGACCATCACGGACCACTGCAGGAGACAATCATATCATGGACTGGGACACGGGCACAATCATAACATCCGAAACGAACAAATTCAAGCGTTGGATCAAGGAGGCAATAGAGATCAGGAAGTGGGCGAGTGACACCATCAGCCGGGACGAGGGGGCGTACACCCTCTGTCACACCTGGGATTCCCTCCTCCAGAAACCACCCAAGGCGGAGGAGGCACGGTCGGCTCGACGGACCACCAGCTGATAAATGACACGTCAGCAACACGTCGGATGACGCTTCTGAGGAAGACTGGAGTCAGTCGAAACTGTCAAGAAGGTAACATCTAAAAACTAAAAACTATTCCTTGTCTGAACGAAAGAAAAAACTATAGTTACAACAACAGTTCCTTTCACCTTATATGTGTTTTTCTTGTATTTTTTATATATACTTCTTGGATTATTTATTTATTTTTTGCCACCTATGGGTAAGGAACCAAATATGGTTACTTCATTAACTTTGATTTTCTACATGACAATAAAAACTTCGAACAAATTCACAAAAGTAATAAAGTTTTGTTATGTCCTCCAATAGCACACTAAGGCTGAAGTGTTGAATTTCAGAGTGAACTCTAAAGGGTTAGGATTAAATCCTCACTAAAGTCAGAGTTTCAATAAAACACGTAAAATGGTCAATTTATCCATATTTAAGGCGCCAACTCCGGCAGGAACAGACAAAAAACATTCCACCTTAAAAGCCTTCAAACACAGCTGTAAATGACATTCACTCTAGAAACAATACAAAGTGAGTTGGTGAAAAATGTGACACTACAGATGAGTTTTTTTCCTTCCTTCCTTCTATCTTTCTTTCTTTACTTCCCTCCTCCTGTATTTGGTTTTCCTCAGGATATTTATGATCTGGTGTGTATGATATTATTATTCGAAACAAAGGTGTGTTTCTTCAAATACCTGGCTACACGCATTTCATGGCCTCTTTCTTTTTTTTTTTCCATTGAGCTGATGTACAAAGTGAATTTCCCCTTGTGGATCAATATATAACGCAAAATGTCCAAGGCTGTTGCGATTCTTTATAAAACTCGCAACTTGTTAAGCAAAAAATGTTTGCATATGTTGTATTGTTCACTTGTAATGCCATATATGTCATACTGTGTGGAAATATGGGGCAATGTGTATAAAACTAATTTAGACCCGATAATTAAACTCCAAAAAAAAGCTATTAGAGTCATAAACAAAGCTGGTTATCTCCAATCAAGTAATCCACTTTTTGTAGAATCTGGTTTACTAAAATTTTTTGATATTGTATATTTAAAAACAATGGAATTTATGTTTCGCGTTAAAAGTAAAAACCTTCCTTTTTGTATTCAGAAAATTTTTAAGTTAAGAGAAGGACATTATAATTTAAGAGGGATGTTTGTGTTTGAAAAAGGTAAAGTAAGAACAAACGTTAAATATCACAGTGTTTCAGTTATTGGTGTCAAGCTATGGAACGAACTGAAGGATGAAGTGAAATTGTGGAGCTCACTGTTGAGTTTCAAAAAGACTTTAATTTGTCAAATTTTGAAGGGCTATGAAAGTAATATGATTACAAAATGATTTATAACACTGAATGTAGTATAATTTGTGTTTAAGTATTTACCTGCTGCAACTACAGGTGCAGACGTGAATTAAGGATGTGAATAGGAGAAGCAGAAATAAGCCTCTGGCTTCAGCTTCTGCCTTTTTCAGTTACAAAATGTGTTAATTTTATGTTTGCTTGTTTTTTAATATGTATGTGTTTTGTTTTGTTGTTGTTGTTTTTTTTTTTAAAAATATGTATATGTTTTGTATTTTGTATTTAACTGAAATAAACATTCATTCATTCATTCATATATTTCATGTGTCTGTAAATCTATGTTAATACAACAGTCATACATACAAGCTGTACAAAAATAGATTAACCCATAAAGGCCCAGTGCTGCTTTCGTGTCAGTTCCCAAATGAATTTTTCTCTCTCTTTAACCTTTTATGAGTGATTTATCACTATTTATTATAATATTATCTTCTGCATTTTGCATTTTTCACTGTAAACGATGTATTTTCCTAAACTGAATTTATATCTTCATGAAAACTCAGAGTAAATTCAAAGGTTATTATGTCAAAACAGAAAAAACTGAAGAAAAACTGTCATTTTCAACAAAATATATCATTAACTGAACATGAACCAAGTGTCTCCATCCACTGTCATTTATCAGCGGCGTTTCCACGGCAACTGTGGAGCCTCTGAACATCCTAATGGGTCATATCTGATGACCATGAAAAGATGACAAACTGTATTTTACACCAATTATTTGCATGAATTGATAGAATTAATGGATCAACAGGTATTAACCCTTGCATGCATAGTGGTCACTCCAGTGGACATTTACTCTACAGCTGTTCTCTTGTACATTCATGGGTTTTGTTGTCTTAGTTCCATATCAACCAACACATTAGACACTTATGCATCATCTCATAAACTGCAATTCACACCATTACTGTAACTTTGCTGTTTTTGATTGGTTCTTGAGTGGAAATCAATTGTTAATATTTATTTTTTGCATATTATCTCCATGAAGTGAGTAATAACTAGTATTAGAATATGTTAAAATGTGAGAAAACATCTGATTAGCTGCATTAAACATGGTTTCATGTCACTGTTTTCATATCACTTCATGATATTGGGTTTTAAATACATGTTTCTTTGCTTCAAGAATAAAATTCATGGTGTAGCTGAGTGGACATTTTTGTAACTCCATGAAAAACAGGTTGATTTAAAAAAAAAAAAAAAATCAATCACATTGTTTTTTTTCGTGCCTAAAGAGGAATAAAAACACTCAGGAAAAAAAATCTTGATTAAGGTTCCCATAATTCATGCATGAAAGGGTTAAACAGTTTAGATCAGTAGATGCTTTTCGTCACCAGTGGATGTTTGGGTCTTTAGAGGTTAACTCAACAACACTATGAGCAGATCTGTGTTTAAGTTTATTACAATATAAGCAAAATACAATACAAGAGGCAGTAGATCTTTTATCACTACTCTTAAAAATTTGCTTATTCCCAGTCTTCGTTCTCTTTAAAGCCTCTGTTGTTCACATATTGTCCTTTTCTTACATTCTGAGAACAGTGAACATGTGTACATGTTAATCTGATTTAGTTCATTCTTTTACGTCTGCGCATTTGTGTAAAAACAGTTAAATCATAGAGGACAGAAGTTACGTAGTCAAGCTTGAGCGGAGGACGATAACAGGAAGTTTGAGTCTACCGTCACTACGTATTTACAAACTCTGAAAGAAATTCGATAAAGAACTGGAGCGTCTAAACCAGGGTTTACGATTATCGCGTTTCTTAAGTGCATGTAAAGGAATCAGATCTGATTATTCTAATTATCAGATTACTCCCAGTTACCAGATTTTTAAGGTCATGTCAAAAGCTTCAGGTTCAGTAGATCTTTTATCGCTACTCTTAAAAATCTGCTTGTTCCCAGTCTTTGTTCTCTTTAAAGTTTCTATTCACATATTGTCCTTTTCTTACATTCTGAGAACAGTGAACATGTGTACGCTCCTGTGTACATGTTAATCTGATTTAGTTCATTCTATTACATCTGCACATTTGTGTAAAAACAGTTAAATCATAGGGAACAGAAATTACGCAGTCAAACGTGTGCAGAGGATGATAACAAGAAGTTTGAGACTACCATCACTACTTATGTACGAACTCAGAGAGAAATTCGATAAAGAACTGGAGCGTCTAAACCAGGGTTTACGATTATCGCGTTTCTTAAGTGCATGTAAAGGCGTCATATCTGATTATTCTAATTATCAGATTACTCCCAGTTATCAGATTTTTAAGGTCGTGTCAACAGGTTCAGGTTCAGTAGGTCTTTTATCGCTACTCTTAAAAATCTGCTTGTTCCCAGTCTTTGTTCTCTTTAAAGTTTCTATTGTTCACATATTGTCCTTTTCTTAAACTGAGAACAGCGAACATGGGTACGCTCCTGTGTACATGTTAATCTAATTTAGTTCATTCTATTACATCTGCACATTTGTGTAAAAACAGTTAAATCATAGAGGACAGAAGTTACACAGTCAAACGTGTGCGGAGGACGATTACAGGAAGTTTGAGTCTACTATTACTACTTATGTACGAACTCCGAAAGAAATTCGATAAAGGACTGGAGCGTCGAAACCAGGGTTTACGATTATCGCATTTCTTAAGTGCATGTAAAGGTGTCATATCTGATTATTCTAATTATCAGATTACTCCCAGTTATCTGATTTTTAAGGTCATGTAAACAGGTTCAGTAGATCTTTTATCGCTACTCTTAAAAATCTGCTTGTTCCCAGTCTTCGTTCTCTTTAAAGTTTCTGTTGTTCACATATTGTCCTTTTCTTAAACTCTGAGAACAGCGAACATGGGTACGCTCCTGTGTACATGTTAATCTGATTTAGTTCATTCTTTTACATCTGCACATTTGTGTAAAAACAGTTAAATCATAGAGAACAGAAGTTACGCAGTCAAACGTGTGCGAAGGACGATAACAGGCAGTTTGAGTCTACTATTACTACTTATGTATGAACTACGAAAGAAATTCGATAAAGAACTGGAGCGTCGAAACCAGGGTTTATGATTATCGCGTTTCTTAAGTGCATGTAAAGGCGTCATATCTGATTATTCTAATTATCAGATTACTCCCAGTTATCAGATTTTTAAGGTCGTGTCAACAGGTTCAGGTTCAGTAGATCTTTTATCGCTACTCTTAAAAATCTGCTTGTTCCCAGTCTTCGTTCTCTTTAAAGCCTCTATTGTTCACATATTGTCCTTTTCTTAAACTCTGAGAACAGAATTTTTGCTGCACTGGCAACAAAGTCTCCCAGTAATGAGTGACAGCACTAATAAGTGTCAGTATTATGACATGAGGAGCGAATGCACGCATAGAAACTGACAACGCCATAGTGTGCATGTGAACACAAACGCATACTTGAACATGGTCAACCGCACTAATAACACTAAAACACAAAAACACACACGCTAAATCAGGTTAGAGCTGGTATGATACAGTCTGGATTGATTTGCAATGTGGACCAGATCTAGATCATGGTTTCGAGCGGCAAATTGGAGGAAGTTCCAGTCTCTGCGGCAAACTTAATATCCTCTTGTCAGACACTCACTGAAGTATTGACCCACAAGCTGTTTGTACATGTTTGATGTTGTTCATAAACTGTGCTGCTTAAACGGTTCTTGGGTGTTTTTTTAAGTTAAAGTTGGCGCTGGCTGGCTGTGCCGCTGCAATAATAAAGACACTCTGTGGCCTGGGAATTCTTCTGCAGTATTTCGTCTCCAGTCTTAAACTAAATCCAAATCAAGGTCTGTTCCGTAAACATATAGCACATCTCCATATTTCTGCTGAGTGTTCATGTTATTTCTGGAAAATGGATATATTCTGTACACCACAACGGGCCACAGCTTCTTTCAGACAGCTTGAGTCAAACATAGTTCTGTGTTGTAGTTGGCATTCTTCACCAATTTGCAAAGCATTTAAGTTATAGAACAGGGGTGTCAAAGTCATTGTAGTTCAGGGGCTGCATTCGGCCCAGTTTGACCTGCAGTGGGTCGGACCGGTCAAATAATAGCATAATAGTCTATAAGTTAAGGATGCACCAATACCAGTACCAGTATCAGGTATCGGGTCTGATACACAGCGTGTGTACTTTTTACTCATACTTGTAAAAGTACTCCAATACTACTGCACCGATACCACTTACGGCAGCATAACATTCGCAGTTAAGTGCAGCAGGTGGTATTTGTCCGGTATGGTTAATTCAGAGCAGCGCCCCCTGGTGGACTGATGGAGAAACACTCATTCCAACACATTAACATTTGTCAGTAGCAGCACATTGTTTCAGTCAGACTAATGACAACGACAATAAAGCACATTTACAAAGAACTGAGAACTGTAATAGTATTATTAAGTACTCATATTGTTACTCGGTATCAGAGTGTACTCAAATGTAAGTGCATGTACTTGTACACGGTCTGGAAAAAAAAGTAGTATCGGCACATCCCTAGTGTAAATAATGACAAATTCTAAAACTTTGCTTTAGTGCAAAAAAAGTCAAATTTAATTATGAAAATGTACATTTACAAATTATACCGTGAATAACCAAAAAGCCTGAAGTTTCTTATGAAAAACAAGTGCAATTTTAACAATATTATGCCTCAACTTATCATTTATACATGTGCATTACAACTTACAGATCACAGTGGACATACAAAACATTTATTAAGATAAGATGCATATTGACTTATTAGGCATCACAAAACTCCTTTAAAAATCCATATTTTACATTTACTAAGCCTTTAATTGACAATTTTTCACTCCATTTCCTAGTTGCTGCTTATTGATGCAAAGAGATAAAGCTTCAAATCATTAATTATTCCTTTAACCCTATAACGCTGAATGTATCATATTTGATCCATGAGTTTTGAAGCCCTCTACATGATCAGTGTAACATTTTTTTCCTTGAAAAACCTGATGTATACAATTAGATACATGCAATACACAGATAATCCACCAGGGGGAGGAGTTCATTCGCCAGAGGCCTTTCCAGTGACACTACATAACTGTCATTAATGAGGAAGGAGGAAGAACTGTGACAATTTTGATTTTTTTTTTTTTTTACCAGTTTGATAGACATGTTTGTGTTAAATTATGTTTTTGTTTGTTCAAAAATAATAATACTTGAGCATTGAGACCTGATGTATCAAATATGATACAAAATTGAAACTCATACAGGGTGGGGAAGCAAAATTTACAATGAACATTTAGTTGTTTTTCTCAGCAGGCACTACGTGAATTGTTTTGAACCCAAACATATATTGATGTCATAATCATACCTAACACTATTATCCATACCTTTTCAGAAACTTTTGCCCATATGAGTAATCAGGAAAGCAAACGTCAAAGAGTGTGTGATTTGCTGAATGCACTCGTCACACCAAAGGAGATTTCAAAAATAGTTGGAGTGTCCATAAAGACTGTTTATAATGGAAAGAAGAGAATGACTATGAGCAAAACTATTACAAGAAAGTCTGGAAGATACTATCAAAGAAGAATGGGAGAAGTTGTCACCCCAATATTTGAGGAACACTTGCGCAAGTTTCAGGAAGTGTGTGAAGGCAGTTATTGAGAAAGAAGGAGGACACATAGAATAAAAACATTTTCTATGATGTACATTTTCTTGTGGCAAATAAATTCTCATGACTTTCAATAAACTAATTGGTCATACACTGTCTTTCAATCCCTGCCTCAAAATATTGTAAATTTTGCTTCCCCACCCTGTACATGGAAATTGATATTTTTAGTTAGTTTTTTTGGTTGTTCAGAAGGACCAAAAAAGGCTCCGGTTTCAAAGAAATTGAATTTTCTGTCAGTGATTTAATGGTTCAGGGTTTACAGGGTTAATGAGCTTTATATAAACATTCTCCCTAAATAGCTCACATATAATCTATCTTTTTAATTGTTACCACATTTTATTATGTCTGTCATTCTAATTACAAGATGAGATAAACATTAAAACTACAAGAAATGCAAGTTGTTTAGTATATGTAGTATATTTGTATGTTTTGTATCTGAAGAAAAGTGAGCACAAAGTTTGGGATTTAGAACCATTTGACAATAGATTCATGGTATTAATGTTTTATAGAGTATTTATCATACCTGTCAATACTGTAAGGTAAGCTAAGCTACGCTAAACTAAGGTAAGATAAGCTAAGAAAAGATACTTTATTGATCCCTCAAGGGGGAAATTAACCCTTTCATGCACTGTCCACTTCAGTGGACAGTTCTTCTCCAGCTGTTCTCTTGTATATTAATGGGTTTTGTTGTTTTAGTTCCATATCAGCCAACACAGTGGACACTTATGCACCATCTCATACACTGTAATTCAAATCATTACTGTAACTTTACTGTTCTTGATTAACCTGATCTGCGTTAACATGTTTAAGTGTAAATCAATTGTTATTTGTTAGACAAGAAAGGGTTTTTTTTGCATATTATCTCCATGAAGTGAGTAATTGCTAGCATTAGAATATGTTAAAATGTGAGAAGACATCAGATTAGCAGCATTAAAAATGTTTTTATTTCATTGTTTTCATATCACTTTCTGATATTGGGTTTTAAACACATGTTTCTTTACTTCAAAAATTAAATGCATGGATATTTTTGTAACTCCATAGAAAAAAAAACTGGATCGCATTGTGTTTTTTCATGGCTAAACACTGAAGAAAAAAATCTTGACTAAGGTTCTCATAAATCGTGCATGAAAGGGTTAAAATGTACAGCAGCACAAGACAATATACATCAAAAACAATAGAAAATAAAAAAATAAAAAAATAAATAAAAAGTATAAAAATGTAATTAATGAGCATAAATAATACTGATAAAAGTTTGGAACCTTTGTTAATATGTCCTGTGTAATTTTTGCTCACTCCTAGGCCCAGATTGGAACCTTCGATGGGCTGGTTTTGGCCCAGGGGCCTTATGTTTGAGCCCCTGTTACAGAGATACATGTCCAGTACCATCCTCCTGACTGTAACAGTGACACTGTAGAGGTTATGACAGAGGCTTTGGCATGTTTTTCAGAGGTATATATGTCAGCTCAGCAGGACAACATCCCCTGTGCAGATGCATGTCGACAGGAACTTAACGGCAGCTTTAACGGTCGGTTGTGTTTCCCCGTCTGGAAACTGCGAACAAAGACATCCTGACGTTAATGATGTCAGTCTCCTCCGTCAGAAGCCTTGTTTTGGAGCTGGTATCCTGGTGCCATACCGTCCTTCATATCATTTTTCTCAAACCTCTTTATGTTCCCAGTGTTCTGCCACAGATTTCAGTGGTTAGAAGGAAATCTGGATATTTATTTCCTTTATGTGAGGAAAAAAAATAAAAAGACGGTTTGTTATGCTTTCATTTTTAAGGAAAGCAGAGGAGCGTTTCACAGGTTCCAAATAGCAACAGTTGTCACCATAAATCCTGATACATGTGTAAATGTGGAAAAACGGTCTCTCAGATACAACCCCATAGAGCGCCTCCAACAGACACCACTGAAGCTAGTGTGGTTTAGGCCTCACATGGATGTAGATGTAAATGTAAATATATGCAATCACATACATCAGGGGTTTCAAACATGCAGCCCGGGTCCAAATGCGGCCCGCCAAAGGTTCCAATCTGGCCCGTGGGATGAATTTGCAACGTGCAAAAATTCCACAGTCAAGGCTGTCAAACTCATTTTAACCCTTTCATGCATAGTGGTCACTGCAGTGGACAGTTCCTCTACAGCTTTACTCTTGTATATTCATGGGTTTTGTTGTTTTAGTTCCATATCAACCAACACAGTGGACACTTATGCATCATCTCAAAAACTGCAATTCATACCATTATTGTAACTTTGCTGTTCTTGATTGGTTCTTGAGTGGAAATCAATTGTTAATATTTATTTTTTGCATATTATCTCCATGAAGTGAGTAATAACTAGTGTTAGAATATGTTAAAATGTGAGAAAACATCAGATTAGAAGCATTAAACATGGTTTCATTTCACTGTTTTCATATCACTTTATGATATTGGGTTTTAAATACATGTTTCTTTGCTTCAAGAATAAAATTCATGGTGTAGCTGAGTGGACATTTTTGTAACTCCATGAAAAACATGTTGATTAAAAAAAAAAAAAAAAAAATTCAATCACATTGGTTTTTTTTCATGCCTAAAGAGGAATAAAAACACTCAGGAAAAAAAAAAATCTTGATTAAGGTTCTCATAATTCATGCATGAAAGGGTTAATTTAGGTTCCACATACAGACCAATATGATCTAAAGTAAAATAAGAACATAATAACCTACAAAATTTACAATTACATCAGATCATCAGATTCTATAGACACCTTCGAGCGACTCTTAAAAACTGACTTTTATAAACAAGCATTTCATTAAATCTCTTCTGTTTACACCCCAGTGAATTCAAGTTACGGACTTAACTTCTTCCCTGGAGTCTCTGTGCTTTATCACCTCACAGGTTTTCCCAGGATCATCACCGGTTTTCCCTGGATCTTCACAGGTTTTCCTAAGATCATCTCTGGACCTGCTGCTGTGGTCCTGCCTCTCTCCACCTTTATCTCTGGACCTGCTGCTGTGGTCCTGCCTCTCTCCACCTCTATCTCTGGACCTGCTTCTATGGTCCTGCCTCTCTCCACCTTTATCTCTGGACCTGCTGCTGTGGTCCTGCCTCTCTCCACCTCTATCTCTGGACCTGCTGCTGTGGTCCTGCCTCTCTCCACCTTTATCTCTGGACCTGCTGCTGTGGTCCTGCCTCTCTCCACCTTTATCGTCATCACTCACTTATCCACTTAGTTACGATAGTGTTTATTATACTGTTCTATACATGTTCTAGTTCAGTTATCTGTGCATGTGTCTCCCCCTTCCTCCTCCCTTTCCCCCAGTCTCTCTCTATCTCTATCGCTCTCTCTTTTCTCCTCCTTTACTCTCTCTCTTTAACCCCAACTGGCCAAGGCAGACGACCATCCTTCAGGAGTCTGGGTCTGCTCCAGGTTTCTGCTGTTAAAGGGCAGTTTTTTCTCGCCACTGTCACCAGTTATAAGTGTTTGCTCCTGGAGGATTCTGTTGGGTTTCTGTAAATTGGCTTAAAATTTGCTTTGATTTGATCCATCTCTCCTTTATGTGAAGCACTTTGTAACATGTTGTTTTAAAAAGTGCTATATAAATGAAGCTTTACTTACTTACTAAAAAAAATAATGACTGTATTTTCTTCTTGGTTTGATGTGAAAAAAATAATATTACACTATGCCTATAAATAATGACAACTTCAAATTTTTGTCTTTGTTTTAGTGCAAAAAAATAACATAAAATTATGAAATTTTTTACATTTACAAACTATCCTGTAACAATAAAATGTTAATAACCTGAACAAATATGAACAACGTGAAATGTCTAAAGAAAATCCAGCACAATTTGAACAATTTTCTGCCTGTTCCTCAGTGTTTAGTGTCTTTGTAGATCCGATCCATAATGCACATGTGTAAATGAGATCTTGAGGCATAATGTTGTTAAAATTGCACCCATTTTTCTTAAGAAATTTCAGTTTTTTCAGGTTATTCAAATCTTTTTTGTTTGGGTAGTTTATAAAAGTAAGTATTTTCATAATTTAATGTTTTTTGTTTTTTGCACTAAAACAAAGACAAAAATTTGGAGTTGTCATTATTTATAGGTTATTATTTTACTGGTCCAGCCCAATTGAGATTAAATCGGGCTGAATGTGGCCCCTGAAAGAAAATGGACTTGCATCTCTGTAACAGGGGGCTCAAACATAAGGCCCCTGGGCCAAAACTGGCCCACCAAAGGTTCCAATCTGGGCCTAGGGATGATTTATGAAAGTGAAAAAAATTACACAGGACATATTAACAAAGGTTTCAAACTTATTTCAGTTCCAAACTTTTAGCAATAATATTTGTGTCCATTGATTTTTTTTTTTTTTAATATTTTTTTTTTTTTTATCTTTTTATTTTTCTATAGTTTTACATTGTTTTGTGCTGTACATTTGAATTTCCCCCTTGAGGGACCAATAAAACATCTTATCTCACCTTATCAATAGGTGTGAAAAATACTCTATAAAACATTAATACCATGAATCTATTGTCAAATGGTTCTAAATCCCAAACTTTGTGCTCACTTTTCTTCAGATACAAAACATACAAATATACTATATATATTAAACAACTTGCATTTCTTATAGTTTTAATGTTTATCTTATAATTAGAATGAGAGACATCGTAAAATGTGATAACATAAAAAAAAAAAAAAAAAAAAAAAAAAAGATTGTGTGTGAGCTATTTGGGGAAAATGTTTATATAAAGCTGATTAACCCTGTAAAGCCTGAACCATTAAATCGTTGACAGAATATTCCAGTTGTTTAAAACTGGAGCCTTTATTGGTCCTTCTGAACAACCAAAAACATGTTTCAAATATCAATTTCCATGTATGAGTTTCAATTTTGTATCATATTTGACCCATCAGGTCTCAATGCTCAAATATTATTTCTAAACAAACAAAAACATAATAGAACACAAACATGTCTAACAAATTGGTAATTCCTTTTCAAAACTGTCACAGTTCATCCTCCTTCCTCATTAATGACAGTCTTGTAGTGTCACTGGAAAGGCCTCTGGTGAATTAATTCCACCCCCTGATGGATTATCTGTGTATTGCATGTATCTAAATGTATACATCAGGGTTTTCAAGAAAAAACATATCACACTGATCATGTAGAGGGCTTCAAAACTCATGGATCAAATATGATATGTTCAGCGTTATAGGGTTACTCTATATACAGTTGTGGAAAAAATTATTAGACCACCCCTTGTTTTCTTCAGTTTCCTGTTCATTTTAATGTCTGGTACAACTAAAGGTACATTTGTTTAGACCACAGGTGTCGAACTCCGGTCCTCGAGGGCCGGTAGCCTGCATGTTTTAGATATTTCCCTCTTCCTTCCACACCTGGTTCAATTAATGATCAGCTCATCATCATGCTCTGCAGAAGCCTGATAACGATGTAATGGCTGCCAGGTGTGATGGAAGAGGGAAACCTCTAAAACATGCAGGATACCGGCCCTCGAGGATCTGAGTTTGACACCCCTGGTTTAGACAAATATAATGATAACAACAAAAATAGCTAGTAGTTTAATTTCAGAGCTGATATCTATCCATTTTCCATATTTTCTTGATAATAACCAAAATCACTTCAGTTCTTCCATCAATATCTATGGCATTGTACTGACAAAAACAGTGCTTTTAGACATTCCATGTTTTCTTTTCTGTCTGTTTTAGTCACATGATACACACAGGAGTTAGTACAGTCTACTCTCGTTATACCGCCAACTTCCGTTCACGGCCAAATTGGCGGTATAGCGAAAATGGCGTTACAACGGGTTAGGCGGAAATGGCGGTAGCTAATGGAATAATGCATTGGGGATTTTTGTGCAATGGTTTTGGTCGGCGGTGAGCGAAAATGGCGGTATAACGGCGGGCGGTTTAACGAGAGTAGACTGTACTTAATTTCATAACCATTGGTTTTGATGACTTTTGATGGTCTAATCATTTTTCCCGTGACTGTATATTATATGTCGGAAAATGTCAAATACTTTTAATTGTACCATCATGCACAATAATCATGCAGATTTTTGTTTTTTATATATATATATATATATATATATATATATATATATATATATATATATATATATATATATATATGTGTGTGTGTGTGTGTTTTATCCTAAAAATAGTTTATCTTTTATCTCAGTAAATATCTTTTTTTTTTTAATAGACCAAAAGTGCTTCCAAACTTGCTTCATAACATTAGTCTCCATCTAGTTTGAGTTTTTAGCCCCCATGTCCTGTTTTTAGGGAACAGTTTCATAGAAGCACCCAGATATAAAATAAAATCTACAACATGAATTGTAATAGCTGCTTCTGGATCAAGTTTTTCCTCCTATTCTCATTGTTTTAGGAATGAGGTTGAAATACAGAAAAGCAAATGTATTCAAACAAAAAGTCCTCATGTCAAGCAATTGTTTAAGGTTTTTACTACACCACATTCATTTTTCTTGCACAACTTAGCTTTAGGAAAGTGTCTCGTCTCAATATTCTTTCCTAATTTAATAAAGTGCACAGTGTTCAAATATCAGAATAGTGGAATGACTCAGAGCGGCTCCGTAGAATGTTCCCGCTGAAGGCATATGAGGTAAAACTCACAGCTACATACTCTGAGAGTGACCATGGGATGCATTTATTGGAAAATAATGTGAATGTAAATATTTTGGTGTTTCTTTTCACTCTTTGGTATCACAGAGACCAATAAATCACTGCTGGATGAGAGGCTGAGGTGCACTTGGGCTTTAAGCGAGTGTATTTTTATCCATCTCTCGACTATAAAAAGCCAGAGAGCAAAGTAAACAGTCTGCTGTGATTATGATTATGATTTCCTGAGAGAAATTCCAACCATAACAATACTTATTATCGCAAGTGCTCCTCTGATTAGAGAGACTGTCATGTAAAAACACAAAGGAAATAAAGAAATTCAAATATTTTGCAGTTCAACAAAGGGCACCAAGTCCAACCAAGGACACGGTGGAGGCTGAAACGGTGAGGGTCGAGGATTTTCTTCCAGCACGGCCAAATCGTCTAGCATTTCTAAGTCAACAGCCAAGCGGCGTGCCTTAAATGATGGGTACTCCCCTGGTGATGACAAGGTCTGGCCCCCGGAGAGAGAAGTGTCAAACGTTGGACAGACAGCCTTTCGGTGAGTTTATGGTTTTAGTTAAAACGTCACGCGATGTTGCATGAAAAGGGCAACACGAATGTCCTCCAGAGGAAGCCAGACCAACTCGTCAGTGGGATTTGATATGTTTCTAAAAAGAACAGATCGGAATACAGGGTGGGGAAGCAAAATTTACAATATTTTGAGGCAGGGATTGAAAGACAGTGTATGACCAATTAGTTTATTCAAAGTCATGAGAATTTATTTGCCACAAGAAAATTGACATAATAGAAAATGTTTTTATTCTATGTGTCCTCCTTTCTCAATAACTGCCTTCACACGCTTCCTGAAACTTGCGCAAGTGTTCCTCAAATATTCAGGTGACAACTTCTCCCATTCTTCTTTAATAGTATCTTCCAGACTTTCTCCTAATAGTTTTGCTCATAGTCATTCTCTTCTTTCCATTATAAACAGTCTTTATGGACACTCCAACTATTTTTGAAATCTCCTTTGGTGTGACGAGTGCATTCAGCAAATCACACACTCTTTGACGTTTGCTTTCCTGATTACTCATATGGGCAAAAGTTTCTGAAAAGGTATGGATAATAGTGTTAGGTATGATTATGACATCAATACAGTCTACTCTCGTTAAACCGCCCGCCGTTATACCGCCATTTTCGCTCACCGCCGACCAAAACCATTGCACAAAAATCCCCAATGCATTATTCCATTAGCTACCGCCATTTCCGCCTATCGCCATCCGCCAGCCCAGTTCCATGCACAAACAACACTTATACCATTGATTTCCCGACCGTTATACCGCCAGCGTGATTGCCATCGAGTACACATAAATTTGAACAATGCACTGAAACAAACGCGCCAGACGCTGATCGCGACAAGCTACGAGTAGGTCTACGGAACGGCCACCGTTCATTTATCGCAGAACACTCAGTAGGTCAGGATGTCGGGAAGAGGACGTGGGATTAAGCCAAAGCCTCAAGATGATGGGGTGTCATTTCCCGACACGGTATAATAATGCTTAAAATGTTTCCCCACTTTAAATGATCCCTTACAACATAACAGAATCACGATTTATTTAGAAACGCAATTAGAACGGGTTAACGGAGGCAGCATAGACATCATATAGTAAAGACATGCACATTATGGACGCGACCCGTTGTAACGCCATTTTCACTATACCGCCAATTTGGCCGTGAACGGAAGTTGGCGGTATAACGAGAGTAGACTGTATATGTTTGGTTTCAAAACAATTGACGCAGTGCCTGTTGAGAAAAAACAACTAAATGTTCATTGTAAATTTTGCTTCCCCACCCTGTATCTGCTGCCACGACAAAGATAAACCCACGTTTGTTGATTCATTTGCAGTGTTGTGCAAGTTACTTCCAAACTCTAATCCATTACAGATTACTTGTTACTGTTAATTCAAAGTAATTCCTTACCTTACAATATTACTGTCTGAGAACTGTAACAAGTTACATCAGTGTTTCTCAACCTTTTTTGAACAAAGGCCCACTAATGGCATCATGAGTCTACTGCCACACCCCCATCCCCGAAAAAATTAGGGACCGGGGGGGGTGGGGGTGTATCTTTACACAGTGGTACCACCCCAGTTGAGGAACAATGTGATTGTCCAACTGCTTGAATTTTGACATGGGGGAAATCTGCTGCATCTCCTTTGTGCTAATAGCTAGTGAGTCCATGATTTTTTTAGGGTTAGCGGTTAGCACGATTAGCAGTTAAGCTTAGCAGTTAGCAGCTAGCACATTGACACACCATCAAATGGTGTTAAATAACAGACGAAAGGATGAAAATGTGAACGCCAAATGCAATTAACTTACGTCACATACAACACGATTTAATGAGATCAGTCTGTACATACATACTCTCGTCATAAATGGCCCGTGCCCCCCCCAATACAAGAGATAGTTGAGTCTTGGGACACATAAATTTGTGACCTGAAGTACATGTAGATGGATAGCTCAGTAAGTAATGCTACGGTCTACGATGTTCAAATCCCAGCAGGAACACTTGAATTTTTTTCCACATTTTCCATGTTCAAACAGGGGGCGGGGCATCGAGGACGCTGGTAGATAAATCTGCATCGATAAAGAATTCTAACTAGTCATAGAAACGTTAGCTTATCTTTCATTGCTGATCACAGGGATCATGCTAATGCTAACTAGCTTCTTAAAGCAGGGTTAGGGTTAGTAATGAGCATACGTCCATGTGGACAATGGACGGTCTTCTGGCGTCTTCACCCATTGGCTGAACACCAACAGGAAGCAGAACTTTACAGACACATTTTGGATTCCTGAAGGTCTCACAGTCTTGCTATTTTTTTTTTTTCCACGATTTTTTTCTCAGTTGTGTTTTTATCAAATTTTTTTTAACCTAATTTTTACTGTGCATATGTATTATACATATTATACATTTATACATATTATATATTTCTTTTTTTTTTATTCCTTCTTGCCTTGTGTCTAATTTTGGTTGTCTGTTGGGATGGGTTAGAGTGGTTTTTGTTGTTGCTACTGTCATAACCAAATAATTTTCTGCAAGGATGGATGGATGGATGGATGGATCCATCCATCCGTCTAAATTATGGGTGTCAAGTGTGTTGTAACGCAAGCTCTATTGAACAAGTACCAACTATAATATTATTGAAAATTGATTAATAATGCCATACACTACTGTGTTACAGCAAAAAGTAACCTGTTACTGTAATACATTACTTTTGTAATGTGTTACTTCCTACCCCGTTCATTTGTTTCCAAATAATGCTCATTTGGCTGAGGTGGATTTACACTGAGCCAAAGCCGGAATGTTATCTGAGTTTTGACTGGATAATGAAAATGGAGTTTATTCAGTGCTCAGGGTCTGTAACAGACAAACGTGGGGAATTGTCTTCTCGAAAAGTTACGCTGATTTGGGAAGACGAGACTATGTGTGCACGGGTCAAGTCAAGTATTGAGTCTGTGGTCGGTCCATGTACAGTATGTGGTCTGGGTGTACTGTAAGCCTGTCTGCCTATTGTTTACTGTCGGCGGTCGCACAGATCTGTGTTGTTTTGGGGGGTAGAGGTATATTTCCTCTCCAGAGGCCAAAGAAATGGCGATTGAAGAACAAGCCGCAAACAAAAGAGATATAAAGAGGGGGTAATCTGAAGAGTAATGACTGTCTGGTCAGGCAGATGTTGCTGTAACAGATGTTATTAAAGCGCTGTTAAAGCAAAAACCCCTTGAATGTGGTCAGACTGCAGTGTAATGGAGGTAATACAATACAAGCATCAGTGAGACCAAAGATGTCACCGGGTAATGACTTCAGCCAATGTCATTTAGTCTCATTTATGATGGTATTTCATGCCCAACCGTTTAAAGTCACATATGGTGTCGATCAGTGCAGAGGATGAGGTCAGTGACCAAAATCACATTAGAGGTTCATAAATAACAACATTAACAAACCAAAAGGAATCTGTTCTAATACTGGCTGGGTCAATATACATATATATCGTCGCTGTCGGGGAGATTTTTGGTCTTTTTTTTTGTCATAAAAACAATTCTACACTGGAAAAAAATCAAAATCTTACCAAGTGTATTTTTCTCATTTCTAGTCAAAATATCTTACACTTAAAATAAGACTTAATCGCCTACAGAGTAACTTTTCAGTGAGATATAAGAACTTATTTTTAGACAATAGATAATTTTCGCTTTTTCCATTGGCAGATTTTTTGCATGAATTAAGCAAAAAAAAAAATCGTGAATTAAGATTCTTTAGAAAAATAATCACCATTTTCGTGGTCAAAAATGTTGATAACGTGGGCAACATTCACAAATGTAGAGGAAAATACCAGTTTTGCTAAATATGTGCATTAGTGTGGACAGAGCATTTATAACTCATAACACATAAAAACTGGACACTTCCACTGGTGGGTGTAACCTTATTTTCCAATAGTTTGTTATATCTAGGGATCCCACGGGGTCATCAAAAGTCTTGAATTTACAAATCTGCATTTAATACCTTAAAACAGGGGTGTCAAACATGCGGTCTGGGGGCCAAATGCGGCCCACCAAAGGGTCCAGTTCGGCCCCTGGGATGTTTTTGCCAAGTGCAAAAATTCCACAGTCTTGAATTAAGAAAAAAAAAAAAAAAAAAAAAATTAGCTTGAATTAAGGAAAAAATCTTGAATTAAACCAAAAAAAAAAAAAAAAAAAAAACTTGAATCAAGTAAAAAAAAATCTTGAGCTAAGCCAAAAAAAAATCTCAAGTTTAGCAAAAAATCTTGAATTAAGCAAAAAAAAGAAAAAATCTTCAATTAAGTTAAAAAAAAAAAAAAAAAATCTTGAATTAAGCAAAAAAAATCTTCAAGTAAAAAAAAAAATCTTCAATTAAGCCAAAAAAAAAAAAAAAAACAACAACAACAACAAAAAAACCTTCAGTTAAGTAAAAAAAAAATCTTGAATTAAGCCAAAAGAAAATCTAGAATTAACAACTTTTTTTTTTCTTTGTTTTAGTGCAAAAAATAACATTAAATTATGAAAATATTTACATTTACAAACTATCTTGTAACACTAAAATGTGAATAACCTGAACAAATATGAACAACCTGAAATGTCTAAAAATTAAACACAATTTTAACTATTTTTCTGTCTGTTCCTCAGTGTTTAGTGTCTTTGTAGATCTGATCCATAATGTACATAGAGAAATAAGAAGCTGAGGAATAATAATGTTAAAATTGCACTAAATTTTCTTACGTTTTTTAATTTAAATTTCAGTTTTTTCAGGGGTTTTTTTTTTGGGGGGGGATATTTTATAAAAGTAAGTATTTTCATAATTTAATGGGTTTTTTTGCAGTAAAACACAGGAAAAATTTGGAGTTGTCATTATTTATAGGCTATTATGTTATTATTTTTCTGGTCTGGCCCACTGCAGATCAAATTTAGCTGAACATGGCCCCTGAACTAAAATGAGTTTGACACCCCTGCCTTAAAAAAATCTTTAAAAGGTATTAAATTTGATAAGGTAGGTCTTAAGTTATGTTGTTGGTTGTATTGTGTTTAAATGTGTCTGTTAAATGTCCAGACTGTACAGACAGTAACAGTTGACTCAGTTCCATCTGTTCCAACATGAAAATTTATACTAAAATTAGGAACAAATTATCGCTAACTTTGCAGAATTTATCACAGAACATTCAGCCCAACACAAGTGCAGCAGAAAAATGACTTTGGGAACTTTAAGGGAAGACTCGTAAGTGTGACGTAAGCATGAGGAAGTGCAAATTTAATAATGCCTGGATGGAGAAAAGATCATTTTCCAGCTGGCTGACACAAATGGAGGGGGACGGCTGTGAAATGGGCATTAAATTCAGTTCTAAGTAGTCTTAAAAAGGTCCTAAAAAGTCTTAAATTTAACTTGTAGAAACCTGTAGGAACCCTGACATCCCTATCATTAAAATACTTTTTTTTTTTATACCGTCGTCTCATTCAAAGAATAAGTTTCATCACTCTATGAAAACCGCGTCATATTTTTTTCCCATATTCTCCAAATGGGATCGTACAAAAGCAGCAGCACAGCAACCGGCAGACAGAAGAATGTAAAAAACATCCTGTTAAAACTGAATTTATACTTTTATATTTTATATGTAAAGAAGTTAAATAGAAAGTGTTCCTTAGTGAGGTTTCGAGATGCTTTTTTTTTTTTTTTTTTTTAATCATTTTGACTGTAAATCTTGTGATGTAGGTACGTATTTTGCTATGGCTTTATAGGGTTGTGCAGTTGTTTTATTTATTTATGCACTGGTGCTGTATCCTGTCCTGTGTTTCAGTATGCCATGTCATAGTACTGCTGTGTTATTTATTATAATAATAATAATAATAAAAAACTTTATTTGTATAGCACCTTTCATACAGAAATTGTAGCCCAAAGTGTTTCACATTGATTGAAAAAATACAATATTAAAATACATTAAGATTTGATTATACATCAAGAGAAAATGAAATTTGAGAGAAATACAATAAAATAAAAATAAATATAAAAACAACGCACATTAAAATATTTGATTATGCATAGAATTTTTGAAGTGCAAGAAATAAGATGAAATTTGAAATACAATAAAATAAAAAATAAAAACAAATACAATAAAATAAAATAAAAATAAAAACCGCACATTCCTGGTTCCTGAATTGTGATCCCATTTTTATCTCCTTTCAAAGGCTGATGAGAATAAAAATGTTTTTAATTTGGTTTTAAATATATTCAGTGAACTGGCTTCTCTAATGTCTTTTGGAATTGTATTCCATAACTTTGGTGCATAGTTAGTAAAGGCTGCATCCCCCATTTTCTTTGTAATATTTCTGGGAGTTGCTAGTAACCCTGCGTTTGATGACCTCAGTGTTCTAGTTTGTACATAATTGATCAGTGAGTTTGCAATGTAACTTGGTCCGGTTCCATTTAGAGCAGGGGTGTCCAAACTTTTTTTATAGAGGGCCAGATCTGATAATGTGGAGATTGCCAGGGGCCAGTGGTCCCTTCGGATGTTTTTTAAACAGTAAAAATTACATATAAAAGCGCTGTTCTACACAATTTAATTTTCATTGTCACAATATCATTTTTTTAAATGGCAATGTAACCAAATCTAGGCCACTCAGGTCTGAACAAATAAAAAAAAACAAACAAAAAAAAACAATTCTGCCTTCCTTTCACATCTGGAGTCAGATAAAATAGAACTGTGTGGAGTATCTTAAACTTACAAGTTGATAAAAATCTTAACCCCACATTCATTTTAAACATGACTTATATGAGTAATCATTACTCATATATTACTCAGTAATGCAAAGTCTGTTAACGTTTCAGATGTAAACGTATGACTGACTCTTACTCTTGTCTTTCACAAAATCATTCAGAAAGTAATATTTGTGTCACATCTACAAGTACATAACACCAGCAGTTCTAGGCAACTAACCTGGTAACTTGGTATCCTGCCCTGGTGGTGAATTCATTGAACTCCCAGGTTCACATGAAGAGTCACTGTTGTGAGTTTAAAGCAGCTTGAATTTGCTTCACTTTTTCGGAACGCTCACTCCCTGCTAGCTTGTCGTATGCGTTAGCATGTTTAGTCTGCTCATGTCTCTTTACAGTGAATTCCTTAAACAAGGCAACAGTCTCTTGAAAAATTAGGCAAACACAATCTCCTCGATTTTCAGTGAAAAAAAATTGTAATTCCCATCTCTCCTGGAAGCGGCGGCCCTCACTGTCAACTTTCGTTTTTTTATTTACAGGCGCCGTGATTAGAAATTAGCGAAAAAGGTTCACGGCGAGGTCACAGAGCCAGATAGAGTTAGAGTGGTGCTGCCACCATGAGGTGAAAGGAGAAACTGCATCTTGAACCTTTTATGGTTCATGTACTTGGTTCAACAGTCCAAGCGGGCCATAAATAGTATAATATACACTGAACAAAAATATAAACGCACCACTTTTGTTTTTGCTCCCATTTTTCATGAGCTGAACTCAGAGATCTAAAACTTTTTCTGTGTACACACAAGGTTTATTTCTCTCAAATATTGTTCACAAATCTGTCTAAATTTGTGTTAGTGAACACTTCTTCTTTGCTGAGATAATCCATCCACCTCACAGGTGTGGCCTATCAAGATGCTGATTAGACAGCAGGATTATTGCACAGGTGTGACTTAGGCTGGCCACAATAAAAAGCCACTCTAAAATGTGCAGTTTTATCACACAGCACAATACCACAGATGTCACAAGTTTTGAGGGAATATGCAGTTGGCATGCTGACTTCAGGAATCTCCACCAGAGCTTTTGCCTGTGAATTGAATGTTCATTTCTCTACCATAAGCCATCTCCAAAGCTGTTTCAAAGAATTCATGAAGAAGACTATGCGAGGAAAATGGTGGTCACACCAAATACTGACTGGTTTTCTGACCCCCCTGGACCACCCAATACAGTAAAAGTGCACATTTTAGAGTGGCCTTTTATTGTGGCCAGCCTAAGTCACACCTGTGCAATAATCCTGCTGTCTAATCAGCATCTTGATCTGCCACACCTGTGAGGTGGATGGATTATCTCAGCAAAGGACAAAGGAGAAGTGCTCACTAACACAGATTTAGACAAATTTATGAATAATATTTGAGAGAAATAGGCCTTTTGTGTACATAGAAAAAGTTTTAGATCTTTGAGTTCAGCTCATGACAAATGGGAGCAAAAACAAAAGTGGTGCGTTTATATTTTTGTTCAGTGTAAAACCCAAGCTGTGGGCCGTATTAAATCTGACCGTGGGCCATGATTGGCCCCCGGGCCGGACTTTGGACATGCCTGATTTAGAGCTTTATACGTGAGGAGTAGTATCTTAAAATCAATTCTGTAGGTTACCGGTAGCCAGTGCAGGGAAACCAACACTGGAGTAATGTGCTCTCTCTTCTTGGTTTTGGTTAATAACCTAGCTGCAGAGTTCTGAATCAGCTGAAGTCTGTCTGTGCTGCTTTTTGGGAGACCTGTAAGGAGTGCATTACAGTAGTCCAGTCTGCTGGAGATAAAAGCATGGACCAGTTTTTCAGCATCCTTTCGATTTATAACCGGCATTACTTTGGCTATGTTTCTGAGGTGGAAGAATGACGTTTTAGTGACTTTCTTTATGTGGAACTTAAAGTTTAAGTCTGAGTCTATTTATAGTCTAGTTATTATTACATGTCTGCACTCAGATGTCTTCTTGTTTGTACTCTGTTCTCTCTATAGCGTTGCAGCCCCTGTGCACTATTGCCTATAACAAATTTCCCCCTGGGGACAATAAAGTATATCTGCACTGTAAAAAAAAAGGATTATGGGGGTTGGTAACTTCAGACTATGGAAATGAATTACATTTTAATCAACAGTGAAATCTATTAGGACTGGTTAAATTCTACCTATTTGTTAACAGTAATAATTGCTACTTCAAATAATATAATAAAATCTACCCCATAATATTGTGATGTGTTGGAGGAGCAGCTGGGGGGGGGGTTTCCCAGCATGCATTGGGACAAACTAGTTGGGACAGTTTTTATGTGTTTTGAGTTGATAAGAAGTGTTGTTCTTTTTATATAGCACAGTTATGGTGTGTTTGACTGTTTTGATTAGTTTTTGTTGTTGTTGTTGTTGTTGAATGAATATTTCTGTTGAGTTGCATATTCTTGCACCATGAGCTAAATTACTCCTTTGTTTCATTTTTCTCTATAATAGTATTCCATAAACGGGCGGGTAAAAATAAAATACTAGGTTAAAATATTCACCACTCATGCTTCACATGCTTCTTAGAGTTTGGGTTGCATGATGAATGCAAATGAGTAATTAGTTGGAGGTATAGAAGAGAAATTGCAACAAAAGTATCAATCTCATGACGCTAGTATTGATCTCATACCAATACACACCTTAGTATTGTTACTATTTATATTTAGATTGATACGCCCAGCCCTAAATTAAGTAGATGAACATATTCCTATTAACAACTGAGAGTTAATATTACTCACTTTTTATGAGTAAATACCTCGACCAGGAGATACTGTGATCACTTTGCTTTGTGTGTTTGCATGTTTGTTTGCGTGTTTGTTAGCAGGATAACTCAAAAAGTTATGGACGGATTTTCATGAAATTTTCGGGAAATTAGTGATGGGACTTTAGGCTCTTTGAAGGGAGTCGTTCAATCAGGAGCCGTTCACTGAAAAGAGCCGTTCAAAAGACTGGCTCTTTTATGTTTTTTACATTATTTTGAAACACCAATGTTTTAATGACTAAATAGGCTGCATGTGATGATTGACATTGTTACGACCCATTGGTGGGTCGTAGTGTCACTCTGTGGGTGTGTCCACTTGTGTCCTGTGTGAGTGGATTATATGTTGCAGGTTCCGAGCCAGATGCTCCCCTGTGATTGGAGCAGCGACGGGAGGCGGACCTTTAAAGACGGCGGAGCTGGCCAGACCCCGGTCGCCCTTCCTCTACACCCAACCCCGCCTCCATTCCGCCAGCATTCCTGTACAGAAGTAAGGATGGGCTGCCCTGTTTGTTTTCTCTCGTTACCTCCGCCAAGGAGGTTATGTTTTTGCCAGGGTTAGTTTGTCTGTTTGTCTGTCCGTTAGTGTGCAACATAACTCAAAAAGTTATGGACAGATTTTGATGAAATTTTCAGAGTTTGTTGGAAATGGGATAAGGAAGAAATGATTAAATTTTGGTGGTGATCGGGGGTGCGGGGGCCCACGGGGGGCGCCACTGATCAGCCTTGGCGGAGGTCTGCGCTCTCCAAGTGCTTCTAGTTTTCTCCTGTTTTTGGTAAGGAAGGTTAGACCTTGTATTTTGGTTTCTTTTATTTTGCAGGTCAGCCTAATTTCTCATTAGTGCAGTTTTGTTTGTTGTTTTGGCCAGAGCCCACCCCGAAGTTTCAGTTACCTCTTGTCTAGTTTTCAATATCCTTATGTTGCACCTTGTAAATAAATCACCTTTTTTGTTAAACTTGCACAACCCGTGTCCAGGGTTTTTTCTCTTTGGCTTGGGAGTGAGAAAAAGTGACCACACTCTTCATGTTGCACCCTAGGGTCCCCTAGCCGAGGCGTAACAACATTACATTTTAAAGGTGTTTAATTGGCGCGGCAGTAAATATTATCTTACTGTAAAAAAGAATAGTTAGTTCAAATGTGTGAGTTAAATCCATGACATGAGAGGTGACATTAGGCAAATGATGGAATTTGACCAAAAACATCACGGTACATTATGTGGACTAGTCTGTAGCCTAAAAATGAAGAAGAAAATAAAACATTTTCTTATGAAATAACATTTTATTCTCCTCAAAACAAGAACAATAAATGTGTGTAAACATACGGAAAAAATTGCACAAAACACAACAATGATTAATCACTGCAGTTACTTAAATAGCTGAACTATAGTGCAGTTTTCAAGTTGCATGCCCATCTTTTCTTTCTGAAAAGTGCATCCAAATACTCCTCCTTTTTCTTTGGCTCATTACTCACAAGTGCTCATTCACTCACTTACTCTCAAACTTTTCTCCGGTTTCGACCAGTCTTCCAGCTCCGCCTCCTCCAGTATGCTCACCTCACGCTTCAAACTGTTGTTTTTTTTGCTAACTTCTTGCCAAGAGACATTCGCAGTGCACAAGCACTCTTTTTTTTCTGCTCTAACATTCTCCTCCTGCCCAATGCCTCCCCAGTGACGCTAAATTGACAGGCAATCAGACACTCCCTTCTTAAAAAAAAAAATAAATAAATGAACGGCTCTTTACAAAGACTCGGTTCCAATCGTTCATTTCAAAGAGCCGTTCAAAAGATTCGATTCGTTCATGAACGTCACATCACTACAGGAAATCTTGATAGTGGCACAAGGAAGAAATGATAAAAATGTAGGTGGTGATCGGGGGGGGGGGGGGGGGGGGTGTACAGATCTGTCTTGGCGGAGGTCTGCATTCTTTTCTTGTTTGTTGTGATATCTATTGGGATATGTTAGGTGGATTTTACCTTACTTCCCTTCGTGTTATAGCTGTTAAATTTAGTCACATTTTACTCAAAATATGGGGTAAAATCTACTCAACCAAAATGAGTGCAAATTGTTTCCTCACTTTTATTGAGTAGATTCCAAAGGTTTGTTTTTACAGTGTGATCTTATCTCAAATGGTGCTTTTCATAACCCCCATGGATCAGACTTTGTTCATGTATAAACCCCATACTCCTCCTTCAGGGATAAAACATAGGAACAAATTGAAAATATTACACAGAAATGCAGACAAAACTCAAAAGAGCAGCAATCACAAACAGAGCTTTCAGTTTAAACCCAATGCCTTCAGTGACCGTGTTACCTGATCTGTGCATATCCTCCGTGTTCTGTGATAGATTACACAACGAAACCATATGCGAAGGATAATATTTAAAGCATTTCATTCACTGATCCTAATATAAACTCCTTCTACTCCTGCTAAGACATTAATACAGAGCGGATTAGTGGATCACATTTGTATTTCCTCCACTGTTTGAGTCCGCTTTCTTTCAGCTGAATGACAATGATCATAATGATCTTAGGTGCTTTTGCGAAACCCTGCCAACATCAACACCGCTTGCTTGCAAAGTCAGAAACTTACACGCGTCTTATTTTGGTTTGGGCTATAAATGTTATCAGAAGTGTTCCTGCCGTGGCGTCAGTGCAACTGTTTATCTGGTGCATTTGTTTTTCCCAGCGGTCGAATAAAGCTGGAGAAACAAAACGGCTCGACGCCACGGGGGAAGTTGTCAGCAGCGTACTCAGACACACAGCGGTGGAGCTGTGAGGCCATTACCCACGATGCCTTCCTGCACGCCTTGCTCGCTAACAGCCCGGCGTGCAGCTCGGGTGAAGGTTTAGTATCGGCGGTAAACCAGATCCATAATGTTCATTTGATGACCTGGCTAAACAAAACATGTTTATACTTCCTTCCACTGCTGCCAGGTCTCACCTTGAATGCACTCCTCGACTGCTTTTCCAGCTCTGATGTGCCTTTATTAACGTTAATCACCCCTCCCTTTAACTAAATTGGGGGGCTGTTAATTTAAGTGTATTTTAATGGAACACTTCAGAAGCAACTCCCTCAATTACATCAACTCTTTCCAGCATGGTCCCTATTAAAAACAACCTTTCATTTAGGGTGGGGGTGGGGGGGGTTCGACCCACAGACAGAGAGAAACGGGGAGAATTAAGGGAGCCTCGGCTAATCAGTTTCACCTGCCAAAGTGAAACCATGGACCACAGACTGCACTTTATAAGTATATTTTATATTGGACACATGGCTCAGTTTATAAAACATTAGGCTACAGTTGGACATTATGGGTACTTATCTGTAGTTTGGAAGAGGGGGAGGGGGGGGGGGGGGGGGGGGCTCCGGTTCAACATTACAACAAATGGGCCTGGGTGATGTCACGGAGGTTAAGCTCACTCTCCCTCCCAGTCACTTTGAATGAATTTCCCCCGTAACTTTAATTCACACAAACAACCATCTACAATCAAAGACAGCACTTTGGAAGCCGGGAGCGGAACATCTGCCCACCTCGGAGAATCCAAACAAAAAATGTCGGACACTGCCGAGCTCCGAAACGGGCTGATACCATGGAGATTTGGCTGCGCGAGCCACTGTCGGATGTGGTTGTAATTGTGTAAGGGAAAAAAAAAAAAAAAAAAAAAAGAGGAAAAAAAAGGGCGTTATTTGGAACAAATTACAGCTTGCTTTGAAATATGTGCAAAGGAGTTGCTATGGATAAGAAGGATTAACACTGGATTCTGGTTTAAAGAGTTAGCTTCTTTTAATGGCAACAAAAATCATTCAAAGTTCTTTCATAAAATATATCAGAATGAAAAACTGCAAAGGGACTTTTAGTCAAGTTACTGTAACACAATGAAACTGGCAAAAGTCACTTTTCTATTATGCGCAAAACTTTACCAATATTAACTAAATGTAAAACAAAAAAAAAAAAGCCGTTATTTGGAACAAATTACGGCTTGCTTAGAAATACATGCAAAGGAGCCGCTATGGATAAGAAGGATTAATGTTGGATTCTGGTTTAAAGAAGCGTTAGCTTCTTTTAATGGCAAAAAAAATCATTAAAGGTTGTATCATAAAATATATCAGAATGAAAAACTGCAAAGGGACTTTTAGTCAAGTTACTGTAACACAATGAAACTGGCAATAGTTGCCTTTCCATTAAGCACAAAACTTTACCAATATTTACTAAATGTCAAAAAAAAAAAAAAAAGGGAAAAAAAAAGCCGTTATTTGGAACAAATTACAGCTTGCTTTGAAATATGTGCAAAGGAGCCGCTATGGATAAGAAGGATTAACACTGGATTCTGGTTTAAAGAAGAGTTAGCTTCTTTTAATGGCAACAAAAATCATTCAAAGTTCTTTCATAAAATATATCAGAATGAAAAACTGCAAAGGGAGTGTCACTTTTAGTCTAGTCACTGTAATACAATGAAACTGGCAATAGTTGCTTTTCTATTAAGCACAAAACTTTACCAGTATTTACTATATGTAAAAAAAAAAAAGTGCATAATGTCAGTTTTTCTATTCAATCACAAATGCAGTGATTTGTTTAAGACTAATGATGTTCATTTTGTCTACTGTTAATGTAATTATACTTTTCTTTCTTCCGTTGTGTAGTTGTAGATGTTTCCTGTTCGACAGTTCCGACTGTGACTCCAGTCTTCCTCAGCAGCGTCAGTCACACACCTGGGATGCCCTCCACCAGAAACCATCTAAGGCGGGGAAGGTGCGGTCGGCTCGACGGACTCTGATTGGTCCGTTGAGCTGACCAGCTGATAAATGACACATCAGCAGTACGTCGGATGACGCTTCTGAGGAAGACTGGAGTCACAGTCGAAACTGTCACACAGGAAACATCTACAACTAGACCCTTTCTGAACAAAAGAAAAAAGAAAAGCATGATTTGTTTATTTATTATCACAAGACGACACGAGAAGTCATTCCATAAACGTGACGACAAACGTTATTATATATTACCCCTCTATCTCGTACTAAAGTAAAAAATGATTCAATTTCCTGGTGTGTCCACACATACCGCACCATGTTCCTTTTAAAACTTTTCTTTGCTTGTTGTAACGTCCGTCAACATCCATTGTTTTTTTTTCACGTGACTAGTTGAGGAAAAAGGCCTTTCCATCGCAGTTCTGTGTGATATACTAATTGCTCTACGCCCAAAAAACCACCTCTTGCCAGCACAAAAAGTTTTAATCGAAAAACTAGAGTTTGGGCCAAATTGTCGTATGTTATATTCATGCAATTTGAGGGTCAACGGAAAAGCGACTAGTGACACAATCACCTAAAGAGTAACTTTTCAGTGAGATGTAAGAACTTATTTTCAGACAACAGAGCTGGAAAAATCTTATTTCAAGAAATCTGACCAAGATAATTTTCACTTGTTTCATTGGCACATTTTTTTTGGGCTTAATTCAAGATTTTTTTTGTCATAATTCAATTAATTCAATATTTTTTTGCTTAATTCAAGATTTTTTTTGCTTAATTCAATGATTTTTTTTGCTTAATTCAATGATTTTTTTTGCTTAATTCAAGATTTTTGCTTTATTCAAGTTTTTTTTTGCTCAGTTCAAGAGGTTTTTTTGCTTAATTCAAGATTTTTTTTTTACTTAATTCAAAATTGTTTTGCTTGATTCAAGATTTTTTTTTGCTTAATTCAATAATTTTTTTTGCTTAATTCAAGATTTTTTTTGCTTAATTCAAGTTTTTTTTGCTTAATTCAAGTTTTTTTTGCTTAATTCAAGAGTGCTTTTTTTTTGCTTAATTCAAGATTTTTTGCTCTATTCAAGAGTTTTTTTTGCTTCATTCAAGGTTTTTTTTTTTGCTCAATTCAATAATTTTTTTTTGCTTAGTTCAATAATTTGTTTTGCTTAATTCAAGATTTTTTTTGCTTAATTCAAGAGGTTTTTTGTGTAATTCAAGATTTTTTGCTCTATTCAAGATTTTTTTTGCTTTATTCAAGATTTTTTTTGCATAATTCAATAATTTTTTTGCTTAACTCAAGATTTTTGCTTTATTCAAGTTTTTTTTTGCTTAATTCAAGAGTTTTTTTTTGCTTAATTCAAGATCTTTTTTTTATTTAATTCAAAATTGTTTTGCTTGATTCAAGATTTTTTTTTTTTTTTTTTTTTGCTTAATTCAAGCTAAAAAAATCTGCCAATGGAACAAGTGAAAATTATCTTGGTAAGCTGACTGAAAAGTTCCTCTTTAGGTGATTATGTCTTATTTTAAGTGTGATGAGATATTTGGACTAGAAATGACAAAAACAGACTTGGTAAGATTTAGATTGTTTGTAGTGAAAGTAACAGGACTCAGCTTCCACAGTTCCATCATCACACTTGTATAGAGCTAATGCTGGAGTAGTGAGTATATAAACTGCCGTTCCACACTCGGAGTAGGGGGTAAAGTAAAAACTAATCAGTAATTTAAGTCCGGTCCAACTCTGCCATATGTTTTATTCTTAACGGACCACACTCTGCTAAATCTGCGCCTGGGTTTTCCTTCTTCCTGTGTTTGAAACTGGTGGTAACTGTCATCTTTATTTTTTTTCTTCACGTTGAAAGGACCGTCTTGAGAGCGCTGTTCACACCAAACTGTGATCCAACCCAGACTCTTGTCCTGTTGCCACTTTTCCTCAATCTTGCAGACAGGCTGTGCTGTTATTGTTCGAGCGTGTCAATGTCGATTGCGCAAGTTCAGGCCGACAAACTGCACTTTGTTGGTGGGAGGGAAACTCATCAATGAAGCCAGAGCGCGCACACATATCGCTGCAATTCAGGAAAATGATCGCAGGCTATGCATTATTAAAACGGCTCACTCTTTTGGTATTCTGTGAAGGCCTGAGTCAGGACAGACCTACAGGGTTTTGTATACTTATCGGGTCTTTCTGATAAATTGGCCACCGAACCGAACTTGATGATCAATTTACTCGTAGGAATGCATATTTGTGATCTGAGGTTACATATCAGGGATGTGGGCACTTCTGAAAAACGCAAATATTTGACGGACTCACCGTTTTGTCATTTACCGTTCTTAGTTTGTATCAAAACAAAAGGAAATTCTATGAGCTGTAGTGTATTTTACGTCTGACGAAGTACTGTTTGATTTATTTTAGGCACCGAAAAACAGGCAAAACAAGTTATAGTGTACCTGTACTGGTCATGTTTACGACATTAACTGTTCTTTGACCATTATTTATAAGCAAAAGAGGCACAAATTCACTAAAAACATTATTATCGTGAATGAAAACTAACGAAATGACGAAAACTACAATGAAATTTTTTTTTTCGTTAACCGAGATAAAAACTATAATTAAAACAAAAAATAACTAACTGAAACTGTATTATGAGCATACAAAACTAACTAAAACATAAAACTTATGGATAAAATTCCCTTCGTTTTTGTCTTTGTCAATGTCGCATTGATATGAAATCGATTTTACATTTCATTAATTGTTCTTTGCCTATTACTTATGAGCAAAAGAGGCGCAAATTCAGTAAAAAAAAAAAAAAAAAAAAAAAAAAAAAAATCGCCATAAATGTACCAAGGTGGAGCTGTAGTGTATTTTCCCCTCTGACGAAGTATTGGTTGATTTATTTTAGGCACAAAAAAACAGGAAAAACAAGTTATAGTGTACCTGTACTGGTCATGTTTACGACATTAACTGTTCTTTGACTATTATTTATAAGCAAAAGAGGCACAAATTCAGTAAAAACATTTTTGTTGTTAATGAAAACTAACAAAATGATGAAAACTAGAATGGAATTTTTTTTTTGTTAACTGAAATAAACAAAAACTATAATTAAAAGAAAAAACAAGAATTAGCTGAAACTGTATTGTGTGCTTACAGAACTAACTAAAACATATAAAACTTATGGATAAAATTCCCTTCGTTGTCGTCTTTGTCAATGTTGGATTGATATGAAATCGATTTTACATTTCATTAATTGTTCTTTGCGTATTACTTATAAGCAAAAGAGGCGCAAATTCAGTAAAAAAAAAAAAAAAAAATCACCATAAATGTACCAAGGTTATTATCGTGAATGAAAACTAACGAAATGACAAAAACTACAATGGAATTTTTTTTTTGTTAACTGAAATAAAAACTATAATTAAAACAAGAAACAACAACTAACTGAAACTGTATTATGAGCATACAAAACTAACTAAAACATAAAACTTATGGATAAAATTCCCTTCGTTTTCGTCTTTGTCAATGTCGCATTGATATGAAATCGATTTTACATTTCATTAATTGTTCTTTGCCTATTACTTATAAGCAAAAGAGGTGCAAATTCAGTAAAAAAAAAGAAAAAAAAAAAAAGAAAATCGCCATAAATGTACCAAGGTTATTATTGTGAATGAAAACTAACAAAATGACGAAAACTACAATGGAATTTTTTTTTTTCGTTAACTGAAATAAAAAATGTAATTAAAACAAAAAACGATAACTAACTGAAACTGTATTGTGTGCTTACAAAACTAAAACATAAAACTTTTGGATAAAATTCCCTTCGTTTTCGTCTTTGTCAATGTCGCATTGATATGAAATCGATTTTACATTTCATTAATTGTTCTTTGCGTATTACTTACAAGCAAAAGAGGTGCAAATTCAGTAAAAAAAAAAAAAAAAAAAAAAAAAAAAAAAAAAAAAAAAAAAAAATCGCCATAAATGTACCAAGGTTATTATCGTGAATGAAAACTAATGAAATGACAAAAACTACAATGGAATTTTTTTTTTTCGTTAACTGAAATAAAAACTATAATTGAAACAATAAACAACAACTAACTGAAACTGTATTGTGTGCTTACAAAACTAAAACATAAAACTTATGGATAAAATTCCCTTCGCTTTCGTCTTCGTCAATGTCGGATTGATATGAAATCGATTTTACATTTCATTAATTGTTCTTTGCGTATTACTTATAAGCAAAAGAGGTGCAAATTCAGTAAAAAAAAAAAAAAAAAAAAAAAAAATCGCCATAAATGTACCAAGGTTATTATCGTGAATGAAAACTAATGAAATGACGAAAACTACCATGGAATTTTTTTTTCATTAACTGAAATAAAAACTATAATTAAAACAAAAAACGATAACTAACTGAAACTGTATTGTGTGCTTACAAAACTAACTAAAACATAAGAATTTTCTGTCAGTATAATGCAATTTACTGCGAATTATGCATTCGTTCATTCATACGTTAATTAAAATGAACTTTTCTACTACACAAAACAGGGACAACCTCAACCAAAAAAGTAGGTACACAACTATAAATGAACAAAAAGTCAAGGTCTTGGGGGAACCAAACAGTTTTGAAAAAGTTTTATTTGGACAAAGAGCAAACACCGTGTATATAGAGCCTAAAGATGGAAATTAGCCTTGGCTGTGATCGTACGTAATGGCACATGTCGTGTTTGTTAATATGCACCGTCCCTTTGAAAAAAACAAACAAACGAGTCTACGTCACTACCGGTATTGGAACAGCCCGTTAAGGAGGCAACATGTCGATGACCATGACTGACTGACGGAGCAGAGATTTAGGATTTGACAGTGGGCTATTACGCAAGTTATTTATTTATTTATTTATTTTTTGTTACGAGATCTGCAGGTTTTTACTGAAATACATTTTGCCATTAAATTATTTTTTACGTGCTTTGCTGTGGCTTGAGAAACAGTTTCCTTGAACATTATTATTAACACCATCAGTGGTATTGATACACAGTTCAAAAAAATTCGGTTATAAAAAACATCGTCAATTTTTTTTTTTTTTTTTTTTTTTTTTTTAAATGTAAGTTATCTGACGAAATCGCTAGTATTATTCGCGATATTCTGAAATATCTAGCAGTGAAAATTCCCTACAGGTGTCCTATGGGTGAGACTCGTACCTGGGTCCCAGTTCGTCCTCACACCTCCAGGTGAACTCTCCGAAGCTCTCGTAGCGCTGGTTGTAGTGGTACAGGACCCGGTGCAGCGTGGGGGCTCCCAGGTCCATGAGGGTGTTGTAGGCCGTCTGCTGCTCCTTCCCACTGGTGTAGCCGTTGAACAGGTTATAGATTTTATCTGCGATTTCTGGAAGGACACAAACAATCATCAGTGTTGGGAGTGACTAGTTACAAAAGTAATGCATTACAGTTAGGGCTGTGCAAGTAATCGAAATTCAATTACGATTTCGATTATTACACGCAACGATTACAAAAATTATGTAATCGAGAAAAAACAATTATTAATTTTGAGTTGTTTTAATTCACGCGCACGCAAGCTCCCATGAGCTGCTCTGCCCCGCCCCCCTCTAAGCTACTGCTGCCAGCTAGCCGGCAGGTCCACCCCAAGAGGAAAGTTGTACCCAGCGGTCTGGAAAAAACGGCAGGAGAATCACAGCAGAAGTGCTTGGTAAACAAAAAAGGCAAGTCAAATTCAATTGTATGGAATCACTTTGGGTTTGATGAAGAAGACGAAGAGCAAAAACACATCACGTGCAAAAAGTGTTTCGTAGTTGTGTCCGCACCGACCGCTAACACAACAAACCTTTGTAACCATCTAAAGTTTAACCACCGCCACCTTTATCATATTCTTTATCTTATGAAAAACTAAAACGCATAAAAACAACTTCGTCCGCAATGCAATCTTCAGTCTCCAAATCTCTTTACGCTGCAACTCCTGTATTAACCTAACCCTAACCCGTATAACCCTAACGTACGTATTCTACAGGCTGTCCCATAAGTCTCCATACATAGGAAAAATAAACGTTTCTTGACATAAACCATTTTTATTTATATAATATGCTCTATATGACTGCCATTTTGTCAAGAACACATTTCAATGCGTGTCCTCCACTGCTGAAGAACTATAAAGAAGAAATATAAAGAAATACATGTTAGAACCATATGTATTATGTCTCCTATGTATGGAGACTTATACGACACCCTGTAGATGGCTGATGTATACAGAAGGCCTGAACTGAAACCTCACAGCACGCCACTGAATTTACTGTTTCATACTACATTGAACATACTTGAATTTATAATTTGCACTTTACGTGAGTTTTTTTGTTTTTTTTATTGCTACAGTTCTATGGCAAGTCTATAGCAGTTTAATTCCAGTGCACTATTTGTTTACAAAAGGAAACATACTTGAATTTACAGTACACTTATTTGATTTCAAAGATTTTTTTGTTTCGTACAAAAGTGAACGTACTTTGTTTTAGTGGTTAAAAGCTTTATTTATGTTTAAAGAGTATATTTTACATTGTTTTGCAAGAAAAAAATAAACAACTTTAAGGTTAAATAATCGTTTTTAATAATCGTGATTTCAATTATTGTTAAAATAATCGTGATTATTTATTTTTTTTTCTATAATCGAGCAGCCCTAATTACAGTAACAGATTACTTTTCGCTGTAATGCAGTAGTGCTGGGGCGCCGATGAGGGGGGGCAAACAGGACAAATTCATGGGGCCCAGCATTTGTGGGGGGCCCACAGAGCAGTGGAGGGGGTCCAGTGGATACCAAGGTTGGAATAGTTTTGGATTTTTCATTATAGTTCAGTTTTATTTAGTTTTAATTTTTTTTTTCTCTAATTCAGTTAGATTTAATTTGTTTTTAGAGCAGGTTTGCTAGTTTTTTTTAGTTTTCATTTTTTTCTAAATGCTTAGTTTTAGTTTCAAGGTCAAAGTAACTGTATTTGTACCCGTAGGTAGATTTGTTTTGCAGTCTAGGTGATTGCTTTGGTATTACTACAGTACATACACTGAACATGTAAGACAGGTACTTGATCACGCTTACAGACAGGACAAAAAGACAAAAAGTGCTCAGTGTTCCACCGTTCATCAGTATAGCAGCATGGATAAGTTAAAGAATAAAATAAATAAATAAGATCAAATAAATAAAAACAAGATGCAATAAAACACAATAAAAACCAGAAAAGATAAGAACAATCCGGGATAAAAACCAGCATAAGAACATAAAATTTAAAAATTTCAAGTCACAATAATAATAATAATAATAATAATAATAAATTGAGCAAAGAAATGGAATAAATAACTAAAATAAGTTAGTAAAGTGCAATGTCACCATTTCTTATTGAGCTCAGTGACGGCGGCAGGAACAAAGCTGTTTTTATAACGCTGTGTCCTGCACACAGTTTAGTTTTAGTATTAATTGTAGTTTTTTCGTATCTTTTATCTTCTTTGTCGTCGTATTCACATAAATCCCAGACAGGACTCTGCTGCTTTCTCCCAGCTTTACTCTCCATGTTTCCAGGTAGAGTTCGGACGAGAAGACGACTAAACGACAAGAAGGGACGGACTGTGAAGTGTCGTACGGTGCCGCTAGCTAAAATTGCTAGCGCGAAATAAATCACTTTCGTATCAATCTGACATTTACGAAGACTAAAACGAAGGGAATTTTATCCATAATTTTTACATATTTTTGTTAGTTTTGTAAGCACACAACATAGTTTCAGTTAGTTATCGTTTCTTTCTTTTAACCCTTTCATGCATGAATTATGAGAACCTTAATTACAATTTTTCCTCCCTGTTTTTATTCCTCTTTAGGCATGAAAAAAAAACAATGTGATTAACATTTTTATGTGAAACTGTTTTTCATGGAGTTGCAAAAACATCCACTCAGATGGATATGATACATTTAATTTTTGAAACCAAGAAACGTGTACTTACTGATCTACTATGTGAAAACTATGAAATAAAAACACTTTTAATGCTGCTAATTAGGCCTGCAACGGTACACGTACCGAACCAAACCGTTTCGGTACACACCTGTTCGGTACACAGCTGTACCGAAACGGCACAGTATGTTGAGAAAAAGAAAAAGGAACAAAAGACATTGTTTGATTCGGAACTTTAAATCTGCGCAAGTTCCACACGGACATATTGAAGGATGTGCACATTGACCCGAAATATGAAATAGCAGCTGATATAAGGTTAAAAAAAAACAACAAATCTGATGTGAACCTGGAAGGAAGAGACTGCAGACCCTCCACCATCAGTCCAGTCCAGTTTGGATCAGTTCAGGTTCAGGTGAAAGACAACAACCAGGAAAGAGACGCTGATAAGACGAATGTTGTTTGGCCCCTAGGAACTACGGTAGTTCTAAAACACTGACACTAGCTCTGTTTGTGTCTCTCACACACGCTGTATACCAGAGGAATGGAACTCGGAGTTGGACGTTGAAAGTATATAAAAACTAGAAGCACTCGGAGAGCGCAGACCTCCGCCAAGGCTGATCAGTGGGCCCCCCCGTGGGCCCCCCCACCCCCAGATCACCACCAAAATTTAATCATTTGTTCCTTGTGCCAGTATCAACATTTCCTGAAATTTTTATCCAAATTAAAGGCACAGTAGGCCAAAAAGTAAGGGCACGCCCATTTTTTATATAAATTGAGATAAAATCCGCCTTCTGGATCAGATCCGGATCAGCCTTTTAAATGTGATAGAGGACCCCATTGTCAATTCCTGAGTTAAATTTCATGAGTTTTGGTCAATAATTAAGCGAGATATTGGGAAACGAAAAGTTTGGCCCCATTTACCACAATGTTAACGAAAATTTCAAAGTGATCCAGAATCCAGGATTTCTTCCGGAACCCCCCCACCCCCAAAAGTTAATCATTTCTTCCTTATCCCATTTCCAACAAACCCTGAAAATTTCATCAAAATCTGTCCATAACTTTTTGAGTTATGTTGCACACTAACGGACAGACAAACAAACCCTGGCAAAAACATAAGGTAATAAATAAGGAGGTAATAAAGTTTCACTTTTGTTTCACGCCAGCGTTAGTTACGTTAGTTATGGACCGGACCGCACCCCCCTGGCTCCGACCAAAAAAACAACAAACCAACCATCCCCCAGACAAATCGCACCTTACACACACACACACACACACGCACAGACACGCGCACACACACACACACACACACACACACACACACTGTCCTAAACAGTTTGTTCTCTGTCCTAAAATAAATCATTTGGTTCATTGTGTTGTCAGTGTTTCTCTTCAGTTTGTTTCAACAGAATACCAGTTTACCCTCTTGTTAATGCTGCACTTCATGTGGAATTTTTTTGTTGTTATTTTTATACAGAATGTGAGCTGGTAAAACTGTGATTAGATTGTTGTTTGTTCAAAACTACCTTTCAGGGAAAAGTGCAAAACTAATGTTTAAAATACATTTAGTAATATTAATAATTTATTTTATTTTATATTTGATTTATAGCAGCAGAATTATATTATTCCTGTTTTCCTATATTCTATTGTGTCCAAAAATCGGGGGAAAAATGTTCAAAAATTCATAAATCTACTAAAGACATTTTGAGGGGTTTTCATTTTTCCCCGTACTGAACCGAAAAAAAAACAAAAAAAAACTGTGGCTTTCAAAACCAAAAACGTACCGAACCGAAAATTTTGTGTACCGTTACAGGCCTACTGCTAATCTGATGTTTTCTCATATTTAAACATACTCTAATACTAATTATTACTCACTTCATGGAGATAATATACGAAAAAAAAAATGGTAAAGAAAAAATGATAATTACAGTCTATTTACAATCCGCATTTGGTTTACACTCAAACATGTCACTGCACATCAGGTTTATCAAGAAAAGCAAAGTTCCATGAAGCATAAGTGTCCACTCTGTTGACTGATATGGAACTAAAACAACAAAACCCATGAATGTACAAGAAAACAGCTGTAGAATAACTGTCCACTGTAGTGTCCACTATGCATGAAAGGGTTAATTATAGTTTTTATTTATTTCAGTTAACGAAAATGTTTTTTCAGTTCTAGTTTTTGTCATTTCGTTAGTTTTCGTTAATGATAATAACCTTGGTGGATACTTCTGCTTTTACTACTAATGCTACTGCTTTTTTATTCTTCTGTACGACACTGTTTTAATTGTACAGCTGTTTTATGTCTTTAACCCTTTCATGCATAGTGGTCACTACAGTGGACAGTTCCTCTACAGCTTTACTCTTGTATATTCATGGGTTTTGTTGTTTTAGTTCCATATCAACCAACACAGCGGAAACTTATGCATCATCTCATAAACTGCAATTCATACCATTATTGTAACTTTGCTGTTCTTGATTGGTTCTTGAGTGGAAATCAATTGTTAATTGTTATTTTTTGCATATTATCTCCATGAAGTGAGTGATAACTAGTATTAGAATATGTTAAAATGTGAGAAAACATCAGATTAGCTGCATTAAACATGGTTTCATTTCACTGATTTCATATCACTTTATGATATTGGGTTTTAAATACATGTTTCTTTGCTTCAAGAATAAAATTCATGGTGTAGCTGAGTGGACATTTTTGTAACTCCATGAAAAACAGGTTGATTAAAAAAATTAAAAAAAAAAAGTCAATCACATTGTTTTGTTTTCATGCCTAAAGAGGAATAAAAACACTCAGGATAAAAAAATCTTGATTAAGGTTCTAATAATTCACGCATGAAAGGGTTAATCCATTCTTGTATTTTTTTTCTATTTTTGTTTTTTTTTTCCCTTTAAGTCGCTTTGGAAAAAAGCATCTGCCAAATGTGAAAATGTAAATGCAATAATAGTAACAGAGGCATAGAAGTCAGGAAACAGACGACGAAAGTATGTTAAGTTTCAGTTTAGTTTCATGCTAGCATAAGCGACTGTATGTTTATATTTGGGGCGTAATTCACAGATCATGTTGCTTCCGTCACCCGATCATGCCGTTTCACTCTGTTCAACCTAAGAAAGATCAGGCCATACCTAACCGAACAGGCCACCCAGCTCCTGGTGCAGACTATGGTTATCTCCCGTCTTGACTACTGCAATGCTCTTCTAACGGGCCTCCCAGCTTGTGCTGTCAAACCACTCCAGATGGTCCAGAATGCAGCAGCGCGTCTGGTCTTCAATCAGCCTAAAAGGCCACATGTCACCCCCTTACTCACTGAGTTACACTGGCTACCCATAGCTGCCCGCATCAAATTCAAATCTTTATTCCTAGCCTACAAAATTCTCCGTGGGTCTGCTCCTACCTACTTAGGTGCACTAATAAAAGCTTATGTCGCCCCATGACCACTCCGCTCGTCTGGGGAACGTTGTCTGGTGGTCCCCAGACCTTGTACAAGACAATCCAGGCTCTTTTCATGGGTGCTCTACCAAGTGCTACAAGAACAGAGGCATCCCTGCCTATCTTCAAGAAGCTCCTGAAGACCCAGCTCTGCACAGACCACCTCCTATCCTAGCACTGTCAGACATTCCATTTTAAATATTCTAATAAGATTTTTCCCAGGATTATCACAGATTCTTCCAGGATTATCTCTGGACCTGCTGCGGTGGTCCTGCCTCTCTCCTGCCTTCATCATCACCACTCACTTATCCTCAACCGCCTCCATGTGTCTCCCCCTGTCTATCTCTATCGCTTTCTCTTTTTCCCCTTCTTTACTCTCTCTCTTTAACCCCAGCTGGTCCTGTCAGTCGTCCATCCTCCAGGAGTCTGGGTCTGCTCCAGGTTTCTGCTGTTAAAGGGAAGTTTTTCCTTCCACTGTCACCAGTCACAAGTGTTTGCTCCTGAAGGATTCTGTTGGGTTTCTGTAAATTGACTTAGACTCTGGTTTTGACCAACTCTATATATAAAGTGTCATGACATAACTGTTTTTGTAATCTGGCGCTATATAAATAAAATTTGATTGATTGAGTGATTTAATTGGTTTTCCCTTGTAAGTCACTTTGGAAAAAAGCGTCTGCCAAATGCATAAACATAAACATAAACAATTCAATTCTTCGAGGAAATAATCATTACAAAAAAAAAAGAAACAAACAAAAAATTGCCTTTTTTACTGCATCATGATATATCGTCATGTATCACTTTTTTTGTATTATACTTTTGGAGATGCACGATGAAAATAAATTTAAAAAATGTATTAAAAAAAAGAAGAAAGCAGAAAGAGAAATAAATATGTATGAACATTTCAGCCCTGCAAACACAAAAAAACTACAGGTGAAATCAGATTTTTGTATAAAACTGGACCTATATGTGTTGAAAAGGAAGCTGGAAAAGTACCGTCACTTTCACTGGTCTACAAGGAAAATGCTTCCAGAATAAAAGTAATGAAATTTTACCACATGAGAATCACTGATAAAGAAAAATCATGTCAAAAATGCTGGTTGGCTGAACTTTCCAAGATACAGCCTTGGGTCAAAATGTGAAATTCAAGAATTAACGATTTCGACTCAAAAGGAATATTTGTCTCAGAGCTACTTCCAAACACTGTCTGCACATTAGAATACATTCACTTTACAGGTTCTATTTAGTGGAACATTTATAAAACTATTATATAAATGTACATAAACCAATATATATGTGTAATAACACTTAATCATATACCTTGAAAACATCAGCAAACCGGCACTTTTGTCATTTATTTTCCAATTAATCTTATTAAAATACGTAACATTTAGCACATTTGATCTCTGAAGCAAATCATTTCTAAAAAATTGTAGACCAGTGTTTTCCACAACCACATGAAACACTGTGAGGCCATCTATATTTTTTCTCTCTTTTTTTTTTCCCATTTTTTATTGTATTTCATGATAAAATCCAGGTGTATTTAACCTGACCAGCCCTGGACTAGAAGATTTTTTTTATTTTTTCCTCCACGTTTTAATAATTATGGCTCTTGAGAAGGTGAGATGTTTGACGAGTAACAAGAAATGACAATAATCTATGAAACAGCTCACACGTCACATGTTTACCAAAGTGGCTGTTTGATGCTACGTGATACCAAATAAACCTCGGGGGAAGGAAAAAAAAAAGGGGTGGAAAAAAAAAATCCCTGGCGACAGTTTTTTCTCGGCAGACTTCCACTTTGCTGCTGTTTTGGATCCGCTCTTCTAATCTTACTTAGTAATTCCTATGAGAGCTTTTTCCTTCTAATGCATCTTCTAAACCTCCAAGCGTCTGCGTGAGTTGAGATGCGATGCTCTGCCCTCTCCTGCTGCCGATTAATAAAACAGATGTAGCTTTACATGCAACTCTTGGTATTAATAACTGTTAAAAATGAATAAATCACTGATAATATAAAGGAAAGAATGTGTGGTTGGAGACTTTTCTTTGTGTGAGAAATGCTGATTGGCTAGCATGCCTCATCAGGTTGGGAAATGTATCCACCTGATCTGGCTGTTCATGCTAATAAACTCTGTTCAATAGTGGAAGTATCAGATTTTACACCACTCGCGTATTTCCAAGCATTAAAATCAACAGTAGGAGCCCGGTCGTATCACACTTCACTGGTTGGCGCAGTTTCGTAACGGTTCAATCCAATCAGCAGCACGCCACCGCAAAAAAACATCTATGCTCTATTTACGCAACCAATGCACTATATGGACGAAAGTATTGGGACACGTTGGATTCAAGTGTTTCATGTCATAATATAGTTTTATATTGGGATAAATATCATTGCATTAACCCTTTCATGCATGAAGTATGAGAACCTAAGTCAATATATATATTTTTTTTTTTCTTGAGTGATTTTATTACCTCCACCAAGGAGGTTATGTTTTTGCCAGGGTTTGTTTGTTTGTCTGTCCGTTAGTGTGCAACATAACTCAAAAAGTTATGGACAGATTTTGATGAAATTTTCAGGGTTTGTTGGAAATGGGATAAGGAAGAAATGATTAAATTTTGTTGGTGATTGGGGGTGGGGGGTGGGGGGGGCGGGCGCAGACCAGAAAATTTCATCAAAATCTGTCCATAACTTCTTGAGTTATGTTGCACACTAACGGACAGACAAACAAACAGACAGACAAACAAACCCTGGCAAAAACATAACCTCCTTGGCGTGGGGGGGGGGCCACTGATCAGCCTTGGCGGAGGTCTGCGCTCTCCGAGTGCTTCTAGTTCCTCTTTTAGGCATGACAAAAAACAAAAAACAATGCTATTGAAATTTTTTTTGATGAACCTATTTTTCACAGAGTTAAAAAATAAAAAACTAGAAAAGCACTCGGAGAGCGCAGACCTCCACCAAGCGCAAAAATTCCCCACATAATCGGTGATACAAATCCTACATTTATTTTTTAAAATAAAATCCGCCTTCTGATTCAGATCCGGATCAGCCTTTGAAATGTGATAGAGGACCCCATTGTCAATTCCTGAGTTAAATTTCATGAGTTTTGGTCAATAAGTAAGCGAGATATTGGGAAACGAAAATTTTGGCCCCATTTACCACAATGTTAACAAAAATTTCAAAGTGATCCAGAATCCAGGATTTCTTCCGGATCACCCCCAAAAGTTAATCATTTCTTCCTTATCCCATTTCCAACAAACCCTGAAAATTTCATCAAAATCTGTCCATAACTTTTTGAGTTATGTTGCACACTAACGGACAGACAAACAGACAAACAAACCCTGGCAAAAACATAACCTCCTTGGCGGAGGTAATAATAAAAAAAATTCCACTCAGCTGGACATTTTTTAACTCCATGAAAATGTAAATAATTAGTGTAAAAAACAGTTTGTCATCTTTTCATGGTCATCAGATATGACCCCATTTGGATGTTCAGAGGCTCCGTAGTTACCGTGGTAACACCTCCATCTTTTACAACATTGATTCACCAATAAAACCCATGAAGTTGGATGAATGACAGTGGATGGAGACAATTAATGATAGATTTGCTGAAAAAGTCACTTTTTTTTCTGTTTTCCTTGTTTAAGGAAATATTGATGTTTATAAACTATAATATTGGGACACATCATGTCTACAGCTGTAAGATGTCCTGTTTGTGCTGATTTCAGATAAAAACATCAATATTTCCTTCAAGTTTAAGGGGAGATGTGAAGAAAGTAGATGGTTATTTGTGGTAGAAAATTATTATTTAGTCAGAGCATGAAAAATATTTGAGAAATTTAGAGAGAAGATTTAAAATTATAGTCATGGATCAAAAATAAACAAATTCAATGTTGAGAGGTTAATTTCTAAAACTAAAAATATTTTAGAAATTAACCTCAACATTCCTAAAATATTTTTCCTGCTCCGACTGTAAATAATAATTTTCTGTCAAAACTAACCCTCTACTTTCTTCACGTCACTGAGGAAGAAACATCTAACATTAAACTTTAAGGAAATATTGATGTTTATAAACGATATGGACGAAAGTATTGGGACACGTTGGATTCAAGTGTTTCATGTCATAATATAGTTTTATATTGGGATAAATATCATTGCATTAACCCTTTCATGCATGAAGTATGAGAACCTAAGTCAATATATATTTTTTTTTTTTTCTTGAGTGATTTTATTACCTCCACCAAGGAGGTTATGTTTTTGCCAGGGTTTGTTTGTTTGTCTGTCCGTTAGTGTGCAACATAACTCAAAAAGTTATGGACAGATTTTGATGAAATTTTCAGGGTTTGTTGGAAATGGGATAAGGAAGAAATGATTAAATTTTGTTGGTGATTGGGGGTGGGGGGGCCCACGGGGGGTGGGGTGGGGGGGGCGCAGACCAGAAAATTTCATCAAAATCTGTCCATAACTTTTTGAGTTATGTTGCACACTAACGGACAGACAAACAAACAGACAGACAAACAAACCCTGGCAAAAACATAACCTCCTTGGCGTGGGGGGGGGGCCACTGATCAGCCTTGGCGGAGGTCTGCGCTCTCCGAGTGCTTCTAGTTCCTCTTTTAGGCATGACAAAAAACAAAAAACAATGCTATTGAAATTTTATTTGATGAACCTATTTTTCACGGAGTTAAAAAATAAAAAACTAGAAAAGCACTCGGAGAGCGCAGACCTCCACCAAGCGCAAAAATTCCCCTCATAATCGGTGATACAAATCCTACATTTATTTTTTAAAATAAAATCCGCCTTCTGATTCAGATCCGGATCAGCCTTTGAAATGTGATAGAGGACCCCATTGTCAATTCCTGAGTTAAATTTCATGAGTTTTGGTCAATAAGTAAGCGAGATATTGGGAAACGAAAATTTTGGCCCCATTTACCACAATGTTAACAAAAATTTCAAAGTGATCCAGAATCCAGGATTTCTTCCGGATCACCCCCAAAAGTTAATCATTTCTTCCTTATCCCATTTCCAACAAACCCTGAAAATTTCATCAAAATCTGTCCATAACTTTTTGAGTTATGTTGCACACTAACGGACAGACAAACAGACAAACAAACCCTGGCAAAAACATAACCTCCTTGGCGGAGGTAATAATAAAAAAAAATTCCACTCAGCTGGACATTTTTTAACTCCATGAAAATGTAAATAATTAGTGTAAAAAACAGTTTGTCATCTTTTCATGGTCATCAGATATGACCCCATTTGGATGTTCAGAGGCTCCGTAGTTACCGTGGTAACACCTCCATCTTTTACAACATTGATTCACCAGTAAAACCCATGAAGTTGGATGAATGACAGTGGATGGAGACACTTAATTAATGATAGATTTGCTGAAAAAGTCACTTTTTTTTCTGTTTTCCTTGTTTAAGGAAATATTGATGTTTATAAACTATAATATTGGGACACATCATGTCTACAGCTGTAAGATGTCCTGTTTGTGCTGATTTCAGATAAAAACATCAATATTTCCTTCAAGTTTAAGGGGAGATGTGAAGAAAGTAGATGGTTATTTGTGGTAGAAAATTATTATTTAGTCAGAGCATGAAAAATATTTGAGAAATTTAGAGAGAAGATTTAAAATTATAGTCATGGATCAAAAATAAACAAATTCAATGTTGAGAGGTTAATTTCTAAAATTAAAAATATTTTAGAAATTAACCTCAACATTCCTAAAATATTTTTCCTGCTCCGACTGTAAATAATAATTTTCTGTCAAAACTAACCCTCTACTTTCTTCACGTCACTGAGGAAGAAACATCTAACATTAAACTTTAAGGAAATATTGATGTTTATAAACGATATGGACGAAAGTATTGGGACACGTTGGATTCAAGTGTTTCATGTCATAATATAGTTTTATATTGGGATAAATATCATTGCATTAACCCTTTCATGCATGAATTATGAGAACCTAAGTCAATTTTTTTTTTTTTTCGTGAGTGATTTTATTCCTCTTTTAGGCATGAAAAAAAACAAAAAACAATGCTATTGAAATTTTATTTGATGAACCTATTTTTCACGGAGTTAAAAAATACAAAAAAAATACAAAAAAAATTCCACTCAGCTGGTCATTTTTTAACTCCATGAAAATGTAAATAATTAGTGTAAAAAACAGTTTGTCATCTTTTCATGGTCATCAGATATGACCCCATTTGGATGTTCAGAGGCTCCGTAGTTACCGTGGTAACACCTCCATCTTTTACAACATTGATTCACCAGTAAAACCCATGAAGTTGGATGAATGACAGTGGATGGAGACACTTAATTAATGATAGATTTGCTGAAAAAGTCACTTTTTTTTCTGTTTTCCATGTTTCTGATTTAATAACCTTTGAATTCACTCTGAGTTTGAATAAATATCAACATGATCAGCAGATTAAATATAGTAAAATACCTACTTTACACTGAAAAAATCTAACATTAAACTTAAAGGAAATATTGATGTTTATAAACGATATGGACAAAAATATTGGGACACATCATGTCTACAGCTGTAAGATGTCCTGTTCGTGATGATTTGAGATAAAAACATTAATATTTCCTTAAAGTTTAAGGGTAGATGTGAAGAAAGTAGATGGTAAGTTGTGGAAGAAGATGATCATTTACAGTAAGAGCAGGTAGAACATTTAAAATTATAGCCATAGATTAAAAAACACACAAATAAACTCAATGTTGAGAGGTTAATTTCAAAAATTTAAAATATTTTACAAAATTTACCTCAACATTTCTAAAATATTTTTCCTGCTCTGACTGTAAATAATAATTTTCTACCACAACTAACCATCTACTTTCTTCACCTCTCACTTGGGAGGAGAAATCTCCATTAAAGCTTGAGGAAATATTGATGTTTTTATCTCAAATTTTTGTCCAAATAGTTTATAAAAATTAAAATTTCCTTAAAAATATTTTGGGAGATTTTTCTTCCCAAGTGAGAAGTGAAGAAAGTAGATGGTTAGTTGTGATAGAAAATTACTATTTACAGTTAGAGCATGAAAAATATTTAAGAAATTCAGAGGTAGAACATTTAAAATCATAGTCATGGTCATTTAAAAAAAAAAATCAATGTTGCGAGAAATTAAGTAAAAATCATCTCTGAGGCATTTTGGAAGCAAAGATAAAAATTTAAACCAAACTAACCAATGCAATGATATTTATCCCAATATAAAACTATATTATGACATTTGCAGGACTCCTGCAGGGTCTTAAAAAGTCTTAAATGTCTTGAATTTCCAAATCTGCCTTTAATATCTTACAAAGAGTCTTTTAAAGGTATTAAATTTGATATGGTAGGGTTAGGTTATGTTGCCACATACTTGTTGGTTGTATCGTGTTTAAATGAGTCTCTAAAATATCCAAATTTCAAAGAAAGTAATGTTAGTCGATATACGAGTAAAACATTAATACTGTGCTTATAAACCATATATTAATGAGTATTGATGTCAAAAATATGCTTTATACATGATGAATACAGTATGTGTTAATGCTTAACTAATGTTCTTATTAATGAGTGAAACATTTAGAACTGCTTATAAACCTTATATTAATGTGTATTCATGTCAGAAATATGCTTTATAAATGATGAATACAGTATTTGTTAATGCTTAACTAATGTTCTTATTAATGATGAGTAAAACATTTATAACTCTGCTAATAAACCATATATTAATGTGTATTCATGTCAGAAATATGCTTTATAAATGATGAATACAGTATTTGTTAATGCTTAACCAATGTTCTTATTAATGATGAGTAAAACATTTATAACTCTGCTTATAAACCATATATTAATGTGTATTCATGTCAAAAATATGCTTTATAAATGATGAAAACAGTATTTGTTAATGCTTAACTAATGTTCTTATTAATGAGTAAAACATTTAGAACTGCTTATAAACCATATATTAATGAGCATTCATGTCAGAAATATGCTTTATAAATGATGAATACAGTATTTGTTAATGCTTAACTAATGTTCTTATTAATGATGAGTAAAACATTTATAACTGTGTTTAGAAACCATATATTAATGAGTATTCATGTCAGAAATATGCTTTATAAATGATGAATACAGTATTTGTTAATGCTTAACTAATGTTCTTATTAATGATGAGTAAAACATTTATAACTGTGTTTAGAAACCATATATTAATGAGTATTCCTGTCAGAAATATGCTTTATAAATGATGAATACAGTATTTGTTAATGCTTAACTAATGTTCTTATTAATGATGAGTAAAACATTTATAACTGTGTTTAGAAACCATATATTAATGAGTATTCCTGTCAGAAATATGCTTTATAAATGATGAATACAGTATTTGTTAATGCTTAACTAATGTTCTTATTAATGATGAGTAAAACACTTATAACTGTGTTTAGAAACCATATATTAATGTGTATTCATGTCAGAAATATGCTTTATAAATGATGAATACAGTATTTGTTAATGCTTAACTAATGTTCTTATTAATGAGTAAAACATTTAGAACTGCTTATAAACCATATATTAATGAGTATTCATGTCAGAAATATGCTTTATAAATGATGAATACAGTATTTGTTAATGCTTAACTAATGTTCTTATTAATGATGAGTAAAACACTTATAACTGTGCTTATAAACCTTATATTAATGTGTATTCATGTCAAAAATATGCTTTATAAATGATGAATACAGTATTTGTTAATGCTTAACTAATGTTCTTATTAATGATGAGTAAAACATTTATAACTGTGTTTAGAAACCATATATTAATGAGTATTCCTGTCAGAAATATGCTTTATAAATGATGAAAACAGTATTTGTTAATGCTTAACTACTGTTCTTATTAATGAGTAAAACATTTAGAACTGCTTATAAACCATATATTAATGAGTATTCATGTCAGAAATATGCTTTATAAATGATGAATACAGTATTTGTTAATGCTTAACTAATGTTCTTATTAATGATGAGTAAAACACTTATAACTGTGCTTATAAACCTTATATTAATGTGTATTCATGTCAAAAATATGCTTTATAAATGATGAATACAGTATTTGTTAATGCTTAACTACTGTTCTTATTAATGATGAGTAAAACATTTATAACTGTGCTTATAAACCATATATTAATGAGTATTCCTGTCAGAAATATGCTTTATAAATGATGAATACAGTATTTGTTAATGATTAACTAAGTTTCTTATTAATGAGTAAAACATTTAGAACTGCTAATAAACCACATATTAATGAGTATTCATGTCAGAAATATGCGTTATAAATGATGAATACAGTATTTGTTAATGCTTAACTAATGTTCTTATTAATGATGAGTAAAACATTTATAACTGTGTTTATAAACCATATATTAATGAGTATTCCTGTCAGAAATATGCTTTATACATGATGAATACAGTATGTGTTAATGCTGAACTAATGCTTCATAGTGTGGACTTATTATAAAGTGTTACCACTAACTTTGCAGCCCCCAGTGAGAAATGACAATGGGAATCAAGGTGTTGGAGTAAATAAATACAGGGTGGGGAAGCTAAATTTACAATGAACATTTAGTTGTTTTTTCTCAGCAGGCACTACGTCAATTGTTTTGAAACCAAACATATATTGATGTCATAATCATACCTAACACTATTATCCATACCTTTTCAGAAACTTTGGCCCATATGAGTAATCAGGAAAGCAAACGTCAAAGAGTGTGTGATTTGCTGAATGCACTCGTCACACCAAAGGAGATTTCAAAAATAGTTGGAGTGTCCATAAAGACTGTTTATAATGGAAAGAAGAGAATGACTATGAGCAAAACTATTACGAGAAAGTCTGGAAGATACTATTAAAGAAGAATGGGAGAAGTTGTCACCCGAATATTTGAGGAACACTTGCGCAAGTTTCAGGAAGCGTGTGAAGGCAGTTATTGAGAAAGAAGGAGGACACATAGAATAAAAACATTTTCTATTATGTCCATTTTCTTGTGGCAAATAAATTCTCATGACTTTCAATAAACTAGTTGGTCATACACTGTCTTTCAATCCCTGCCTCAAAATATTGTAAATTTTGCTTCCCCACCCTGTACATTTTCTTAAATTTGAGGAGTCTTGAATTTTTGCCAGTACGATCATGAAATAGGCCTTAAATTCTGTTCTACGTAGTCTCAAAAAGTCTTAAATGTCACTTGTAAGAACGCTGATCTGTCATTGTTTTGTATCCTAGACCCCTGTTAGAAAACAAACACCTGAGTTCAACGTGTCCACATACTTTTGTCCATATAAAAAGTTGAATATTTTGTTACTTTCGACCCCTTTTCACACCAAACACACATCAGTCAGACCTGCAGATGACACCTTATCCTATGAACTGAATCTCTGAAGTGGAAAATGAGTGGTTTTTCTGTGGAACACCTGTGTCCTGCTCACAGAGATGATTCACCACAGACTTTTAATGCCTTTCCTCACCTTGTGCTTTGACGTCATCCACAGTTGGACACGGGGTTTTGATGGTGACCTCACTTGGACTGGATCGGCGCCCTGTGGTGTCCACTGCCCACAACCGGAACCTGGACACACACACCAAAGGATAACACGAATAATTACCTACTGTCAAATGACGAAATGGAGAAAATATAGTCTTTTATTATTTATTACTGTCTGATGTGATACTGTTGTGCCTATATTATCAATACTTATATGCACATTTAACCCATAAACACCAAAACATCCACCAAAACCATCTACTGATCTAAACTGTTTAACACCTGTCGATCCATCCATTGATTTGATACCTATAACTATTCATTTTTTTAAGTCACTTTTTCTTCAGTTTTCCTCTAATAACCTCTGAATACTTAACATCTACATGATCAGTAAATATAGGAAAATACACGATTTTAACTGAAAAATGGGGGAAAAAAACAGGAAAATACCCCAAAACGTGGTGATAAATCACTTGGTAAAGGTGTAAATGTAAAGAAAACTAATTGTACAGATGTTTTAAAGAGCCAAAAGATAACCGTCAAAGACCTAAACCATCTACTGATTTAAACTGTTTAACACCTGTCGATCCATTAACTGATTTGATACTTATGACTATTCAATTTTTTTAAGTCACTTTTTCTTCAGTTTTCCTCTAATAACCCCTGAATTTACTCTGAAAACTTAACATCTATGTTATCAGTAAATTAAATATAGGAAAATACATGATTTTAACTGAAAAATGGGGGAAAAAAACAGGAAAATACCCCAAAACGTGGTGATAAATCACTTGGTAAAGGTGTAAATGTAAAGAAAACTAATTGTTCAGATGTATTAAAGAACTAAAAGATAACCGTCAAAGACCTAAACCATCTACTGATCTAAACTGTTTAACACCTGTCGATCCATTCATTGATTTGATACATATACCTATTGATTTTTTTAAGTCACTTTTTCTTCAGTTTTCCTCTAATAACCTCTGAATACTTAACATCTACATGATCAGTAAATATAGGAAAATACACGATTTTAACTAAAAAAATGGGGGGAAAAAAACAGGAAAATACCCCAAAACATGGTGATAAATCACTTGGTAAAGGTATAAATATAAAGAAAACTAATTGTACAGATGTATTAAAGAACCAAAAGATAACCGTCAAAGACCTAAACCATCTACTGATTTAAACTGTTTAACACCTGTCGATCCATTCATTGATTTGATACCTATAACTATTCATTTTTTTAAGTCACTTTTTCTTCAGTTTTCCTCAAATAACCTCTGAATTTACTCTGAAAACTTAACATGTTATCAGTAAATTAAATATAGGAAAATACATGATTTTAACTGAAAAATGGGGGAAAAAAACAGGAAAATACCCCAAAACGTGGTGATAAATCACTTGGTAAAGGTGTAAATGTAAAGAAAACTAATTGTACAGATGTTTTAAAGAGCCAAAAGATAACCGTCAAAGACCTAAACCATCTACTGATCTAAACTGTTTAACACCTGTCGATCCATTAACTGATTTGATACTTATGACTATTCAATTTTTTTAAGTCACTTTTTCTTCAGTTTTCCTCTAATAACCTCTGAATTTACTCTGAATACTTAACATCTATTTTATCAGTAAATTAAATATAGGAAAATACATGATTTTAACTGAAAAATGGGGGAAAAAAACAGGAAAATACCCCAAAACGTGGTGATAAATCACTTGGTAAAGGTGTAAATGTAAAGAAAACTAATTGTTCAGATGTATTAAAGAACTAAAAGATAACCGTCAAAGACCTAAACCATCTACTGATCTAAACTGTTTAACACCTGTCGATCCATTCATTGATTTGATACATATACCTATTGATTTTTTTAAGTCACTTTTTCTTCAGTTTTCCTCAAATAACCTCTGAATTTACTCTGAAAACTTAACATCTATGTTATCAGTAAATTAAATATAGGAAAATACATGATTTTAACTGAAAAATGGGGGAAAAAAACAGGAAAATACCCCAAAACGTGGTGATAAATCACTTGGTAAAGGTGTAAATGTAAAGAAAACTAATTGTTCAGATGTATTAAAGAACCAAAAGATAACCGTCAAAGACCTAAACCATCTACTGATCTAAACTGTTTAACACCTGTCGATCCATTCATTGATTTGATACTTATGACTATTCAATTTTTTTAAGTCACTTTTTCTTCAGTTTTCCTCTAATAACCTCTGAATTTACTCTGAAAACTTAACATCTATTTTATCAGTAAATTAAATATAGGAAAATACATGATTTTAACTGAAAAATGGGGGAAAAAAACAGGAAAATACCCCAAAACGTGGTGATAAATCACTTGGTAAAGGTGTAAATGTAAAGAAAACTAATTGTACAGATGTTTTAAAGAGCCAAAAGATAACCGTCAAAGACCTAAACCATCTACTGATTTAAACTGTTTAACACCTGTCGATCCATTAACTGATTTGATACTTATGACTATTCAATTTTTTTAAGTCACTTTTTCTTCAGTTTTCCTCTAATAACCTCTGAATTTACTCTGAAAACTTAACATCTATTTTATCAGTAAATTAAATATAGGAAAATACATGATTTTAACTGAAAAATGGGGGAAAAAAACAGGAAAATACCCCAAAACGTGGTGATAAATCACTTGGTAAAGGTGTAAATGTAAAGAAAACTAATTGTTCAGATGTTTTAAAGAACTAAAAGATAACCGTCAAAGACCTAAACCATCTACTGATCTAAACTGTTTAACACCTGTCGATCCATTCATTGATTTGATACATATACCTATTGATTTTTTTAAGTCACTTTTTCTTCAGTTTTCCTCAAATAACCTCTGAATTTACTCTGAAAACTTAACATCTATGTTATCAGTAAATTAAATATAGGAAAATACATGATTTTAACTGAAAAATGGGGAAAAAAAAACAGGAAAATACCCCAAAACGTGGTGATAAATCACTTGGTAAAGGTGTAAATGTAAAGAAAACTAACTGTACAGATGTTTTAAAGAGCCAAAAGATAACCGTCAAAGACCTAAACCATCTACTGATTTAAACTGTTTAACACCTGTCGATCCATTAACTGATTTGATACTTATGACTATTCAATTTTTTTAAGTCACTTTTTCTTCAGTTTTCCTCTAATAACCTCTGAATTTACTCTGAATACTTAACATCTATTTTATCAGTAAATTAAATATAGGAAAATACATGATTTTAACTGAAAAATGGGGGAAAAAAACAGGAAAATACCCCAAAACGTAGTGATAAATCACTTGGTAAAGGTGTAAATGTAAAGAAAACTAATTGTTCAGATGTATTAAAGAACCAAAAGATAACCGTCAAAGACCTAAACCATCTACTGATTTAAACTGTTTAACACCTGTCGATCCATTCATTGATTTGATACTTATGACTATTCAATTTTTTTAAGTCACTTTTTCTTCAGTTTTCCTCTAATAACCTCTGAATTTACTCTGAATACTTAACATCTATTTTATCAGTAAATTAAATATAGGAAAATACATGATTTTAACTGAAAAATGGGGGAAAAAAACAGGAAAATACCCCAAAACGTGGTGATAAATCACTTGGTAAAGGTGTAAATGTAAAGAAAACTAATTGTACAGATGTTTTAAAGAGCCAAAAGATAACCGTCAAAGACCTAAACCATCTACTGATTTAAACTGTTTAACACCTGTCGATCCATTAACTGATTTGATACTTATGACAATTCAATTTTTTTAAGTCACTTTTTCTTCAGTTTTCCTCTAATAACCTCTGAATTTACTCTGAATACTTAACATCTATTTTATCAGTAAATTAAATATAGGAAAATACATGATTTTAACTGAAAAATGGGGGAAAAAAACAGGAAAATACCCCAAAACGTGGTGATAAATCACTTGGTAAAGGTGTAAATGTAAAGAAAACTAATTGTTCAGATGTATTAAAGAACCAAAAGATAACCGTCAAAGACCTAAACCATCTACTGATCTAAACTGTTTAACACCTGTCGATCCATTCATTGATTTGATACATATACCTATTGATTTTTTTAAGTCACTTTTTCTTCAGTTTTCCTCAAATAACCTCTGAATTTACTCTGAAAACTTAACATCTATGTTATCTGTAAATTAAATATAGGAAAATACATGATTTTAACTGAAAAATGGGGGAAAAAAACAGGAAAATACCCCAAAACGTGGTGATAAATCACTTGGTAAAGGTGTAAATGTAAAGAAAACTAATTGTACAGATGTTTTAAAGAGCCAAAAGATAACCGTCAAAGACCTAAACCATCTACTGATCTAAACTGTTTAACACCTGTCGATCCATTAACTGATTTGATACTTATGACTATTCAATTTTTTTAAGTCACTTTTTCTTCAGTTTTCCTCTAATAACCTCTGAATTTACTCTGAATACTTAACATCTATTTTATCAGTAAATTAAATATAAGAAAATACATGATTTTAACTGAAAAATGGGGGAAAAAAACAGGAAAATACCCCAAAACGTGGTGATAAATCACTTGGTAAAGGTATAAATGTAAAGAAAACTAATTGTTCAGATGTATTAAAGAACCAAAAGATAACCGTCAAAGACCTAAACCATCTACTGATTTAAACTGTTTAACACCTGTCGATCCATTAATTCTATCAATACATGTAAATAATTGGTGTAAAATACAGTTTGTCGTCTTTTCATGGTCATCAGATATGAAAATAATCTGAAAATACTGGTTTATTTTTCTATTTTTATGGCTTTTTTTCTTGCAATTCCTACTCACTCTTTCCCTTCAGTGACTTAGTTCCTTGTTCACTGAGAAAAAGAGGAGTTTGAACGGGACTTTTAAAAAAACATAAGTGAGAAATGATGCATACTTTGCCTTGAAAGTGGTCGAAAATGGCTTTATTTCCTTAACAGAGGTGGGTAATTCCAGCTTCATAGTCAAAGTCCAGTCATGTATTGGTTCTACCTGTTCAGGTGATTCCACTAATTATCCATCTGCTTGGATGAGGAGTGGTGCTCGTCAAAATGGGCTGGTTCAGTGAACGGTTGGAACAAATACGTGGGTAGGACTATCTAGATCAGGGGCCGCTATCCTGCATGTTTTAGATCAGGGGGGTCCAATCCTGGTCCTCCAGAGCTACTATCCTTCATGTTTTAGACGTATCCCTCTTCCAGCACACCTGACAGTCGTTGTCAGTCTTCTGCAGAGCGTGGTGATAGGCTTATCATTTGAATCAGGTGTGTTGGAAGAGGGATACGTCTAAAACATGAAGGATAGTAGCTCTGGAGGACCAGGGTTGGACACCCCTGGGCTGTATGAACTAAAATGAGTTTAACACAGCTGCTCTACAACATTCATTCACCAGTAAAACCCATGGAGTTGGATCAGTGACAGTGGATGGAGACACTGGGTTTATGTTGGAATTTACTGGTTTACCTTTGAATTTAGTCTGAGCTTTGATGAACATCTACATGACCAGTGAATTAAATAAAGGAAAATACTGAATTTACACTGAAAAAACTCAAACTAAAGAGGGTAATATTACAATAAACGGTGATAAATCATTTAAAAAAGGTTAAATAGAGCGAAAAAATAAATTGGGAACTGACACAAAAGTCCCACTGGCTCTTTATGGGTTAATGCAAAAAACTAAACAGAGGCATAATAGTGTTAAAATTGCACTTATTTTTCTTAAGACATTTCAGGTTATTCATGTTATTCACATCTTTAACAAAACTTTGTAGACGTTAACATTATTAGAATGTAATTTTACTGTTTTCTGCTGTTATTACCTCCACTAGGAGGTACTGCGATTGCTTTGCGTGTTTGTTTGTTTGTTTGTTTGTGTGTTTGTTTGTTTGTTTGTCAGCAAGATAACTTAAAAAGTTATGGATGGATTTTCATGAAATTTTCAGGAAATGTTGATTCTGTCACAAGGAAGAAATGATGAAATTTTGGTGGTGATGGGGGGGGGTGGGGGGTGCAGATCTGTCTTGGCGGAGGTCTGCGGTCCTCGAGTGCTTTTCTTGTTATTTTACTGGTCCGGCCCACTTTAGGCCATAAGAATGAACTAAAATGAGTTTAACACAGCTGCTCTACAACATTCATTCACCAGTAAAACCCATGGAGTTGGATCAGTGACAGTGGATGGAGACACTGGGTTTATGTTGGAATTTACTGGTTTACCTTTGAATTTAGTCTGAGCTTTGATGAACATCTACATGACCAGTGAATTAAATACAATAAAATACATGTTTTACACTGAAAAAACTCAAACTAAAGATGGTAATATTACAATAAACGGTGATAAATCATTTAAAAAAGGTTAAATAGAGCGAAAAAATAAATTGGGAACTGACACAAAAGTCCCACTGGCTCTTTATGGGTTAATGCAAAAAACTAAACAGAGGCATAATAGTGTTAAAACTGCACTTATTTTTCTTAAGACATTTCAGGTTGTTCATCTTATTCACATCTTTAATAAAACTTTGTAGACGTTAACATTATTAGAATGTAATTTTACTGTTTTCCGCTGTTATTACCTCCACCAGGAGGTACTGCGATTGCTTTGCGTGTTTGTTTGTTTGTTTGTTAGCAAGATAACTTAAAAAGTTATGGATGGATTTTCATGAAATTTTCAGGAAATGTTGATTCTGTCACAAGGAAGAAATGATGAAATTTTGGTGGTGATGGGGGGGGGGGGGGTGCAGATCTGTCTTGGCGGAGGTCTGCGGTCCTCAAGTGCTTTTCTTGTTATTTTATTGGTCCGGCCCACTTTAGGCCATAAGAATGAACTAAAATGAGTTTAACACAGCTGCTCTACAACATTCATTCACCAGTAAAACCCATGGAGTTGGATCAGTGACAGTGGATGGAGACACTGGGTTTATGTTGGAATTTACTGCTTTACCTTTGAATTTAGTCTGAGCTTTGATGAACATCTACATGACCAGTGAATTAAATACAATAAAATACATGTTTTACACTGAAAAAACTCAAACTAAAGATGGTAATATTACAATAAACGGTGATAAATCATTTAAAAAAGGTTAAATAGAGCGAAAAAATAAATTGGGAACTGACACAAAAGTCCCACTGGCTCTTTATGGGTTAATGCAAAAAACTAAACAGAGGCATAATAGTGTTAAAACTGCACTTATTTTTCTTAAGACATTTCAGGTTGTTCATGTTATTCACATCTTTAATAAAACTTTGTAGACGTTAACATTATTAGAATGTAATTTTACTGTTTTCCGCTGTTATTACCTCCACCAGGAGGTACTGCGATTGCTTTGTGTGTTTGTTTGTTTGTTTGTCAGCAAGATAACTTAAAAAGTTATGGATGGATTTTCATGAAATTTTCAGGAAATGTTGATTCTGTCACAAGGAAGAAATGATGAAATTTTGGTGGTGATGGGGGGGGGGGGGGGGTGCAGATCTGTCTTGGCGGAGGTCTGCGCTCCCCGAGTGCTTTTCTTGTTATTTTATTGGTCCGGCCCACTTTAGGCCATAAGAATGAACTACAATGAGTTTAACACAGCTGCTCTACAACATTCATTCACCAGTAAAACCCATGGAGTTGGATCAGTGACAGTGGATGGAGACACTGGGTTTATGTTGGAATTTACTGCTTTACCTTTGAATTTAGTCTGAGCTTTGATGAACATCTACATGACCAGTGAATTAAATAAAGGAAAATACTGAATTTACACTGAAAAAACTCAAACTGAAGATGGTAATATTACAATAAACGGTGATAAATCATTTAAAAAAGGTTAAATAGAGCGAAAAAATAAACTGGGAACTGACACAAAAGTCCCACTGGCTCTTTATGGGTTAATGCAAAAAACTAAACAGAGGCATAATAGTGTTAAAATTGCACTTATTTTTCTTAAGACATTTCAGGTTGTTCATGTTATTCACATCTTTAACAAAACTTTGTAGACGTTAACATTATTAGAATGTAATTTTACTGTTTTCTGCTGTTATTACCTCCACTAGGAGGTACTGCGATTGCTTTGCGTGTTTGTTTGTTTGTTTGTTTGTTTGTGTGTTTGTTTGTTTGTTTGTCAGCAAGATAACTTAAAAAGTTATGGATGGATTTTCATGAAATTTTCAGGAAATGTTGATTCTGTCACAAGGAAGAAATGATGAAATTTTGGTGGTGATGGGGGGGGGGTGCAGATCTGTCTTGGCAGAGGTCTGCGCTCCCCGAGTGCTTTTCTTGTTATTTTATTGGTCCGGCCCACTTTAGGCCATAAGAATGAACTAAAATGAGTTTAACACAGCTGCTCTACAACATTCATTCACCAGTAAAACCCATGGAGTTGGATCAGTGACAGTGGATGGAGACACTGGGTTTATGTTGGAATTTACTGCTTTACCTTTGAATTTAGTCTGAGCTTTGATGAACATCTACATGACCAGTGAATTAAATACAATAAAATACATGTTTTACACTGAAAAAACTCAAACTAAAGATGGTAATATTACAATAAACGGTGATAAATCATTTAAAAAAGGTTAAATAGAGCGAAAAAATAAACTGGGAACTGACACAAAAGTCCCACTGGCTCTTTATGGGTTAATGCAAAAAACTAAACAGAGGCATAATAGTGTTAAAATTGCACTTATTTTTCTTAAGACATTTCAGGTTGTTCATGTTATTCACATCTTTAATAAAACTTTGTAGACGTTAACATTATTAGAATGTAATTTTACTGTTTTCCGCTGTTATTACCTCCACCAGGAGGTACTGCGATTGCTTTGCGTGTTTGTTTGTTTGTTTTGTTTGTCAGCAAGATAACTTAAAAAGTTATGGATGGATTTTCATGGAATTTTCAGGAAATGTAGATTCTGTCACAAGGAAGAAATGATGAAATTTTGGTGGTGATGGGGGGGTGGGGGGTGGTGCAGATCTGTCTTGGCAGAGGTCTGCGCTCCCCGAGTGCTTTTCTTGTTATTTTATTGGTCCGGCCCACTTTAGGCCATAAGAATGAACTAAAATGAGTTTAACACAGCTGCTCTACAACATTCATTCACCAGTAAAACCCATGGAGTTGGATCAGTGACAGTGGATGGAGACACTGGGTTTATGTTGGAATTTACTGCTTTACCTTTGAATTTCCTCGGAGCATTTATGAACATCTACATGACCAGTGAACTAAATACAATAAAATACATGTTTTACACTGAAAAAACTCAAACTAAAGATGGTAATATTACAATAAACGGTGATAAATCATTTAAAAAAGGTTAAATAGAGCGAAAAAATAAACTGGGAACTGACACAAAAGTCCCACTGGCTCTTTATGGGTTAATGCAAAAAACTAAACAGAGGCATAATAGTGTTAAAATTGCACTCATTTTTCTTAAGACATTTCAGGTTGTTCATCTTATTCACATCTTTAACAAAACTTTGTAGACGTTAACATTATTAGAATGTAATTTTACTGTTTTCCGCTGTTATTACCTCCACCAGGAGGTATTGTGGTGCTTTGTGTGTTTGGGAGTTTCTTTGTTTGTTAGCAAGATAACTCAAAAAGTTAAGGACGGATTTTCATGAAATTTTCAGGAAATGTTGATTCTGGCACAAGGAAGAAATGATGAAATTTTGGTGGTGATCGGGGGGGCAGATCTGTCTTGGCGGAGGTCTGCGCTCCCCAAGTGCTTTTCTTGTTATTTTATTGGTCCGGCCCACTTTAGGCCATAAGAATGAACTACAATGAGTTTAACACAGCTGCTCTACAACATTCATTCACCAGTAAAACCCATGGAGTTGGATCAATGACAGTGGATGAGACACTGGGTTTATGTTGGAATTTACTGGTTTACCTTTGAATTTAGTCTGAGCTTTGATGAACATCTACATGACCAGTGAATTAAATAAAGGAAAATACATGTTTTACACTGAAAAAACTCAAACTAAAGAGGGTAATATTACAATAAATACCTTAAGAAAGGTTAAATAGAGACATAAATAAAAAAAAAAAAAAAAAAAAAAAATTGGAAACTGCCACAAAAGTCCCTCTTGCTCTTTATGGGTTAACGCAACAAACTAAACCACTGTTTGACTGAATGCACATCTCCACCTAGTGGCCAAAATGCAAACTGCACCCACCTGCAGCATCAAAGACAGAAGCAGCAGGAAGTGAGTGACAAGAATAGAAAAGAAAACACTGCATCAAATGTAAGCAGCCTGCAGGTAAATACAGATTTTTTTTTCCTAGCCGAGCTGCAGTGTACGCATACTTCAGTGACACCGCACACTTGATTCATTTTCAGCAACACTTGACATTTCACCCTCTGCGACGTACCTTCAAACCCAGAGCTTCTGATGCAGCTGCACAGTGTGATTTCTGTCTAATGCTTACATCAGGGCGCACATTGTATATATATCAACACACAATACATTTTTCATCTAGCAGGCGCCAAACCTAAGCTTCATAAAGGCTCCGTCTGTATAGAGAATATAAGGAGTGTGCAGTGCCCCGACGGGGGGAGACAAGCCCGTGGGCTCAGCCAGATGAATGAGCTGCCGGGCAGGATGCAGGGAGCAGGAGCCCCCGCTGATGCCGGGATTAAAAGGGCATGTGTAGCCGCTCACTCAGCCCACATGCATCAAAAAATGTTTGAAGAGGCGCCGCTTTCTGGCCTCCTGCCCTTCCTTTCTTTAACTCGTACCCCTCTTTTCACTTTACTACCCAGGAATCTGCTTCACCTGCTCTCTTTTCTTTGCCTCTTTGTTCTTAAAGCTACTTTTTTTTATCCACCTTGCTCTATCTTCCTGCAGTGTGTGTGGTTTTTCCTTCTGGCGGGTTATCGACGAGATAAGTGTCGGCATGTGTACAGAGTATCACGGCAGAGAAGGAAACTGGTCTTAGAACAGAAGTGAACAGAAACTTTTTCAACTATTTTTTCACTTTTCTTTAACCCTTACAGGTCTGAGCCTATTTTGGCCATTTTTGAGTACTTTTGATTTTGCCTTTCTATACTATATAAAGAAATGTTTATTATACCTATGTTTGGTATCTTTTTTTTCCCAGCACAACTTCATCTATCACATCTGCCTGTTATTTTTTCACTTTAACCTACTATATCAACACAAAAGGACCAAAAACACAAAAAAAAACATAAATCTGATTTGAAAATTTTATATAATTTATTGCTTAAATAACACAAAGATGCTTAAATTTTTTTTTTTCAAAGACTTTAGAGGTGAATATTGGTTCCAAATATTACGTATATGAAATCAAAATGGTAATAAATTAAAATTATACTCAAATATTTGACATAAAAGCAGATCTTTACATAAGCGTTTTCTCTGGTTTTCTCAACTATCAGCTGACGCAGCATATGAAGCTTATAGGACTGTTAAAATATGCGTCCATGAGTTTTACTTTGAAGAAAAAAACTTGATGATACTTAATTTACAGAGCTAAGCTAACAGAGCTAAGCTAACAGAGCTATAATGTAAATGCAGCACATGAAGGTTAAAATACAGTTTGATTTTGAGCGACTGTTAAAATAAGTATCTATGAGTTTTAGTTAGAAGAAAAAAAGTTGATATTTTATTTATAGAGCAAAGCTAACACAGCTAAGCTAACAGAGCTATAATGTAAACTATCAGCTGACGCAGCACGTGAAGGTTAAAATACAGTTTGATTTTGAATGACTGTTAAAATAAGTGTCTATGAGTTTTAGTTAGAAGAAAAAAACTTGATGATACTTTAAGCTAACAGAGCTAAGCTAACAAAGCTAAGCTAACAGAGCTATAATATGATATGACTTCCTCGTATTGTATTTGTTTTCTGGTGGAACAGGTGTTGTGAAGCTTAAAAAGAAAGAGCTTTTTTTCTAAAAAATGAGCAGGTGGGAAAGTATATCTTCACTGTTGAAAACAAAGCCCGTTCAGCGATGTCTTCAGCATACCTTAAGAATGGCAGCATGCCTTCATCACCAATAAAACCATCATCTTAGTCATATTAAAATGTCTTTAAATCCACAGACTGGTATGGGAACACACAGGTGCAGGTTGTGTCTGTTCAGCTTAGACATCCAACAGTGAAATTTATGAACAGTAAGGCATAAATCCTTTTAACGTTTACTGAAAAAACACATGTTATCAAAGACTTTATTTGCTCTCACTTGGTTGGTTTCAGTTAACATCACCTCATGCTCGACTCAACAAAAACAGCCTACACATGATCTATTGTTCTACGGTTCTGCCCTACTTAACGTACTGTACAGAAATATGCGGAAACACAGGAAAAACTAGTGTAGATACATTAGAAAAATTACAAAAAATAGAATAATTAATAAGGTAGGATATTTTGAAGCAACGAATAATTTATTTATTCAACTTAAAACCTTAAAATTGTAGGATATTATATATATATATATATATATATATATATATATATAAATATTAGAGATGATTTATAAAGTAAAAAATTACATTTTTCCAAATAGCATTCAGATTTCTTTAAATTAAGAGAGTAATTATAATTTAAGAGGTCTTTATATTTGTGAATGGACTAAAGTAAGGACAAATGTGAAGTCTAGATGTATTTGGGTTGTGGGTATGAAATTATGGGATGGAATTTAATCCTGTAAAGCCTGAACCATTAAATCATTGACAGAAAATTCCAGTTCTTTGAAACTGGAGCCTTTATTGGTCCTCCTTAACAACCAAAAAAAAAGTTTTTTTCAAATATCAATTTCCATGTATGAGTTTCAATTTTGTATCATATTTGATACATCGGGTCTCAATGCTCAAATATTATTTTTGAACAAACAAAAGTATAATATAAAACAAACATGTCTAACAAATTGGTAATTCCTTTTTGAAACTGTCACAGTTCTTCCTCCTTCCTCATTAACCCTTTCATGCACAGTGGTCACTCCAGTGGACAGCTCTTCTACAGCTGTTCTCTTGTATATTCATGGATTTTGTTGTTCTTTTCGTTGTTTTTTTTGTTTTTGTTTTGTCTTTACACATATCTTTATTAAAGTTTTAAGACACTACATATCTTTTCTGACATGAATTGGTAACATTATGTAGATCTCTCCTGAGCATAAACCCCCAGAATCACAAGCCTTCCCCACACTTTTCACACAATTTATCAGTAAATACACGTTTCTGTGCGTCAAAAATTAAACGTGTGGTGTCCAGCTGAGTGGACATTTTTGCAACTTCATGAAAAATAGGTTCATAAGACATTTTTTGTCATTATTACTTTTTAAATGTATTTATTTATTTATTTAATTATTTTTATTTTATTTATTTATTTTTTATTTATTTTTCAGAAGAAAATTTTCTATCAAGTTTTTTTCATGCCTAAAGAGGAATAAAAACACTCAGGAAAAAATTTTGATGAAGGTTCTCATAATTCGTGCATGAAAGGGTTAATGACAGTTTTGTAGTGTCACTGGAAAGGCCTCTGCTGAATGAATTCCTCCCCCTGGTGGATTATCTGTGTATTGCATGTATCTAATTGTATACATCAGGTTTTTCAAGAAAAACAATATCACAATGATCATGTAGAGGGCTTCAAAACTCATGGATCAAATATGACACGTTTGGTGTTAATGTACAAACCAAAATAAACCATTCATTCATTCATACTCTATCATCCCCGTCCTTCACCTCCTTTAGTCTTACATGTATGTGGTGTCGGGTTCCAGGCAGCGGATGATCATGCTGATGGATGAGGACAGGAGGTTGGGGATGTCTCCTAACATCACACATGGAGACCTGGCCCCGGACAGGATGTCGTCCACGAAGCTCAACAGAGTTTCTACAACGAAAAGAAAAAAGAAACAGGACGTTGAGGATCAGACGAAAAAATGCACGACTTTGAACTCTTTATAGTTCACACATAGAAATACTATGAAATAGGATATGTAGTCAGTCCAGCTTGGATTTACAAGGCTGACAATTAATACTGAACAAACAAGAACTCAAACTATGAATTATGAAAGAGCTGCAGCATCTGAAACTGACCACAATGAACATTTGACAGATAAACAGAACCACAGTGCTTCAGCTTCAGACTCACTGTTTACCATGTCTGTAATGGATTAGGATTGTCTCTGTCAACTCACCATGTATTTTTTATTAGTACGTTGTTTTTGTTTTTGTTTTTGTAATCAATTACTAGAAATTCCAGGCGACCCCATGTGGGACTGAGAAACACCGCCCTATGCTGTGCATCACACTAGTCACTTTTCCATCGGACATCTGCGCAAAACTTTACCGATATTTACTAAATGTCGAAAAAACAGAAGGGCATAACGTCGTTTTTTTCCATTAAATCACAAATGCGATGATTTGTTTATTTATCGTGAGATGACACGAGAAGTCATTCCATAAACATGGCGACGAACGTAAATATAGTGTTGATTTACAGATATATTCATTATTATTATACATTACCCCACTATCTCCTACTATTTTTAATAGTAATTTTTTTTTTTTTTTTTAGCAGTTACTAGAAATTCCAGTCGACCCATGTGGGACTGAAAAACACTGCCCTATAACTAGCTGTTTTTCCAATGGACGAGTTTGACGAGGCAGCTCAGAGGGTAGAGCGTCCAAATCGTCCAATAACCGAAGGGTTGGCGGTTCGAATCCCACTCTGTCCCCAGTCACGTGCTGTTGCGTCCTTGGACAAGACACTTCACCCTCCTTGCCTCCAGTGCTGATACTCACACTGGTGTATGAATGTGTATGAATGTTCGGTGGTGGGAGGGGCTGCAGGTGCAGATTAGCAGCCATGCTTCCGTCAGTCTGCCCCAGGACAGCTGTGGATACAGATGTAGTTTACCACCACCAGAGGGAGAATGTGTGAGCGAATGAATAATGGATCCACTGTACGCGCTTTGAGTATGTGTTCATAGAAAAGCGCTATATAAATCTAATCCATTATTATTATTATTATTATTATTATTATTACTAAATTTAAAAAATGATCAGGTTTCCTGGTGTGTCCACACATACTGCGACATGTTTCTTTTAAAATGCTTCTTCTTCGCTTGTTGTAATGTACGTCAACATCTGTTTTTTTAATTCACGTGACTCTAGTTGCACAAAAAACTTCTTTCCATTGCAGTTTTATGTGATATACCATTTGAGCTACACCCGAAAGACCACCTCTTGCCAGTGCAAAAACTTTTTATCGAAAAATGAGACTTCTGGCAAAATTGTCATTTTTCCATTAGATAAATTTTTATGCGCAAGTTATATTTGCACAGTTTGAAGGTCAATGGAAAAGCGACTAATGTCTGTGTAAAATGTTCAAAATGTTCTAGAAATTGGAAAATTGGAAGTTTGAAAAAAAAAAAAAAGTTTGAGAACCACTGGAATAAATGGATCAACAGGTATTAAACAGTTTATGCTTTTAGTTGACAGTGGATGTTTAGGTCTTTATGGGTTAAATGTGAAAATTCTAGTAGATTGTACAGTTTCCTATTTTTTTTTTTTTTTAAGATATTTTTTCAATTTTATTGAAATATATAGGTATACAAAACAGAGAAATTTTGAACAAATATCAAGATGTCAAAAGGAAAAATCATCCAAAAAAAAGAATGAAAATAATGCAAAGACTTACAGACACTAATAATAATAATAATAATAATAATAATAATGAAAACGTAAAATATAAAGATCTAAGAAAAATAAATAAATAAACACATCAGAGAGTAAGTTCAGTCAATTTTAAAGAATTCTTTATAAATTGTTTTTTTTTTTTTTTTGTTAAAGATAAATCCCAGTGACTTAATATATTTTTCAAATTCGATCAGAAAGACTTTAAAATTTGGATGTGTTTTGGCATATTTACTTTTGTGTTTATGACATTTTCCAAATAAAATGATCAGATCACACACACACACACACATACACACACACACATACACACACACACACACACACACACACCTATAATTATAATTATCTCCGCTGAAATCTCGCTCCATCATGTCAGTGATGCAAAGTCAGAAATGCTCATTTCTTCTAAACTGCTCCTCTTCAGATCCATTTATTTTGTTGAATTTCTCTGTTGAATGTCTTTAGTTCTACTCCATAAATGTCACTGTCTGTACTGTATCCAACAGTTACAATAAATCAGTCATTAAGGAATATGACTTGCTTTTTTCATGAAGTATATTAACAATATCTAGGTTTTATTCTTACAGACCCTATCGAAAGAGAAATTCAGTTTCTACTGAAAATCGCCACTTATCAATTAATCATTAATCGATCGATAAGGTCAACCAATGAAGGGTTAATGGATTAATTGATAATTTGCATCCCTAATGTAAGTACATTTTGAGATGTTAGAGCTATATTTTCATTACATTTAGATATAAGATAGCTTTCTTTTTTATTTTATTTTATTTTTTATTTTTATTGAAGCGTAAGAGACACAACAAACATCCAGAGAGAGAACAGCATGGACATATGTAGCTTTGTATAACATTCAATAGAAATTCAAGTTTACGAGCGATATTTATACATACTGGAAATAAAAAATAAAAAAGTACATATCAAATCGAATAGTCTCCTTTTATATCACCATGGTGACATTTGGCATGTATTGTTACCTCCGCCAAGGAGGTTATGTTTTTGCCAGTGTTGGTTTGTCTGTCTGTCTGTCTGTCTATGTGCAAGATAACTCAAAAAGTTATGGACGAATTTGGATGAAATTTTCAGGAAAAGTTGATACTGCCATAAGGAACAAACAATTCAATTTTGGTGGTGATTGGGGGGGCACTGATCTGCCTTGGTGGAGGTCTGCGCTCTCCGAGTGCTTTTCTAGTTTCACATAATTTTCCCATTTTTCCCAATGTTTAACGAATATTTCTAATTTCAGATTAATGGTGAAGGTGATTTTTTTTTCCATTTTGTAAATGTCCCATGTTATTTGAACCCACTGTTGAACAGTTGGCTCATCTTGTACCATCCATTTTTTTTTTTACCTCTGCCAAAGAGGTTATGTTTTTGCCGGCGTTGGTCTGTCTGTCTGTCTGTGTGCAAGGTAACTCAAAAAGTTATGGACAGATTTGGATGAAAATTTCAGGGAATGTTGATACTGCCATAAGGAACAAACAAATGATTAAATTTTGGTGGTGATCGGGGGGGGGGGGGGGGTTAAGGAGGTTATGTTTTTGCCAGTGTTGGTTTGTCTGTCTGTCTGTCTGTCTATGTGCAAGATAACTCAAAAAGTTATGGACGAATTTGGATGAAATTTTCAGGAAATGTTGATACTGCCATAAGGAACAAACGATTCAATTTTGGTGGTGATTGGGGGGGGGGGCACTGATCTGCCTTAGTGGAGGTCTGCGCTCTGTGAGTGCGTTTCTAGTATGTTATTGTTTTTTTTCCCTGCTGCCAAAAGAACATTCCAGAGATATTCATCTATTTTCATAGCAGGTGTTTTGAGTCTTAAATACATAGTTCTGCAGTCAGAGGGAATGTATGTTGTAAAAATGATTCGCTTTGCTTTATTGCAGAATGCTGCTGCTTGAGTCCTCACTAACACCAAGAGAGTGGACCACATCAGCCCAGTTCTCAGGTCTCTACACTGGCTCCCTGTCTCTCAGAGAATAGACTTCAAAATTCTCTTACTAGCATATAAAGCACTGAATGGTTTAGGCCCAAAATACATCAGAGACCTTCTAGTCCAGTATGAACCATCCAGACCACTCAGGTCATCTGGTGCAGGTCTGCTCTGTGTTCCCAAAGTCAGAACTAAACCTGGAGAATCAGCGTTCAGTTTCTATGCTCCGTATATCTGGAACAAACTACCAGAAAATATCAGGTCTGCTGAGAGTCTGAGTTCTTTTAAGTCCAGGTTAAAGACTCACCTGTTCACTGCTGCCGCTGACTAAAAGGCTTTTGACTTTTTAAATTTTATATTCTCTTTGAAACTCTGCACTGCAACTTTTACTTTAATATGTGTGTGTTTTTATTTGTATTTTATTTTTATTCTATTTTATTTATTTATTTTTGATTTTATGTGTTGTTTTCTTACTTGCTGTTTTTAATCACCTTTTACATGTTTCTTTTATAATGTTTTAAATGTGTTTCTTTTTGTTTCTTTTATTTCAATGTCCTGTGTGAAGCACCTTAAATTGCCTTGTTGCTGAAATGTGCTATACAAATAAACTTGCCTTGCCTATTGATCTCAGACCAGTAGTTTTGTTTACCCTGACAGTCCCAGAACATGTGGTAGTGAAGGGCCAACTGACAGCCACAGTTTCTCCAACATTTACTATTTAAGATATAAGATAGTTTTCAATTTTAGCCCAAAAGTCAGAAGAATGCCTGGTTGTAGGAATCCCTGCGTCTCCTACAGTGGATTAAACCACCTTCTCCACCTCTACAGAGCTTCTTTCCTGCTGCCCAGGTTGGCGGTGACACACACGGTTCGCTATGTTTTCCCAGCTGGCACCTCGTACGTCAAAAGGGCATGTGGCCATACGGCTGTGTGTTGGAAGGGAAAAACCCTCTGCTTGGAAAAGCCAAGTTTGTGTGTGAAGTGATGGGTGCTCTGAGGTGGTCATCCGTGACCCTCCTTCTACACAAGCGCTGCCTGTCTGTGTGTATTTATACAAATTGTGTGTGTGAAGTGATGGACGCCCTGAGGTGGGCACCTGCACCACTTTTTTTTTTTTTTTTTTTTCTTTCTTTCCACAAGAGCGTTGCCTCAGTCTGAGTGTGCATGTGTGAATGACGGGCGCTCTGAGGTGGTCACCTATGTCTGTCCTGTCAACCGGGCCTGTGTCACCAGCTGGTAAACAGTAGGAAAAGTGCCACGGAGCCATGGAAGGAGCACCGGGATCAAAAAGAAAAAAAAAAAAAAAGTGTGTAGCAGCTGTCAGAGAGACATGTTTACCCAGAGCAAAGACTGACACACGAGTGAAAGACATAAACACAAGTGGAGATGTAATGAAAAGTGACATTGTGAGGCTTTGCACCACTTAGCATACTAATTGCAAAAGCTGCTTGGAATATGTGTCTGCCATGTAAGGAGGCAAATGAAAAGGAAACAGTGTTTGAAAGCTCACCAGTGAAAGGATATTGATATTCTCTGAACCAATAAAAACCCAAATATCCACCAGTGACCAAAACCATCTACTGATCTAAAATGTTTAACCCTTTCATGCATGAATTATGAAAAAAAAGTATCTAGATTTTTTTTTTTTTTTTTACTTTTTTAGATTGATTTTATTACTCAAAATTAGGCTAAAGTTGAAATGCATTTTGATTTTTTTTTTTTTTTTTTTTTCAAATATGGTTTTATTAAGAACATATTTAACCTCTTGAGACCCAGGAAAGTACAAGTTTTGGCTTTTTTTATGTTAAATAATTGCCTATATTGCAAACATCAAATGTAACATTTTTTTCAGATGCATTTTTTCAAACATTTTTATGGAACGCCCTTTACGTTGGACAGTTTTTTTTTTGTTTGTTTGTTTTGTTTTTTGTATAAAGCTGTGAAACTCTTGTACACAAACAGTGGACAGTAAACCCATAGCTGGATCTGTGGAGGTTAACTTTATCAGTTTAGATTTGTGGATTTAACTTCTAAATTATATGCAGGCAACTACTCTCTTTGTTTTGTTTGCATTAAGTATAATAAAAGTATCAAGAAAGAAAATATCAATACAAAAAAAGGAAATAATAATTTTAAAAAAAAGGCTTCAGGAGTCTTTTTTTTTTTTTTTTTTTTTCAGGACAAATTGGAGAATGCTGCTGCAAAGTTTGGATAATTTTCCAAAATAGAACAATGATTAACTTTTATGTTTTTGTCTGATTTGTTTAATAGTTTAATGTATTTGTTTAATGCATTTTGATTTTTTTTTTTCAAATATGGTTTTATTAAGAACATATTTAACCTCTTGAGACCCAGGAAAGTACAAGTTTTGGCTTTTTTTATGTTAAATAATTGCCTATATTGCAAACATCAAATGTAACATTTTTTTCAGATGCATTTTTTCAAACATTTTTATGGAACGCCCTTTACGTTGGACAGTTTTTTTTTGTTTTGTTTTTTGTATAAAGCTGTGAAACTCTTGTACACAAACAGTGGACAGTAAACCCATAGCTGGATCTGTGGAGGTTAACTTTATCAGTTTAGATTTGTGGATTTATCTTCTAAATTATATGCAGG
>NC_043973.1:46468140-46545640 GCF_902148855.1 Sphaeramia orbicularis
TATAATAAACCTTAACTTTAATCTAATCTTTTATGAACATCTATATGATCGGTGAATTAAATATAAGAAAATACCTAATTTTCACTGAAAAAAAAAAAAAGAAGCTAAATACAAAGGATAATATTTTTAATAAATGGGGATCAATCACTTAAGAAAAGTTAAATTAAAGTAGCACTGGGTCTTTAGGGGTTAATATCTATGCTGTGTACATTGTGCAGGATGCCAAGTTAATACTAAACATCTGATCATCTATTTTAAAACTAAGATTGTTGAACCGCATTACGTAATAAATTCCCATTATGTAATAAAAGTTCAAAATGTAATAAGAATGTCACGTCATCCTGTAATAAAGCCGCATTATGTAATAAACTGATGCATTTTGTAATAAACTACATCAACGCATTATATAGTCAATTTTTTCTCATTATGTAGTCAGTTATTACAATTTGAAAAATTTATTACAAAATGCACTTGACACATATTTATTTAAAAAAAAATGTAATAACATGGTTCATTATGTAATAACGATCCAAATTAATATTATTTCAGAGCAATTTAGAAGAAATTAATTACAGGAGCTACAGGTAATGGAATCAGAACTTTAACCACACAGTTTAAAGATGAAAATAAAATGTGTCAAGTGCATTTGTAATAAATTTCTCAAATTGTAATAACTTACTACATAATGTGAAAAAATTTACTACATAATGTGTTGACGTAGTTTATTACAAAATGCATCAGTTTATTACATAATGCGGCTTTATTACAAGATGACGTGACATTCTTATTACATTTTGAACTTTTATTACATAATGGGAATTTACTACATAATGCAGCTCAACAAATTCCCATTTTGTAATAAAAGTTCAAAATGTAATAAGAATGTCACGTCATCCTGTAATAAAGCCGCATTATGTAATAAACTGACACATTTTGTAATAAACTACATCAACGCATTATATAGTCCATTTTTTCTCTTTATGTAGTGAGTTATTACAATTTGAAAAATTTATTACAAAATGCACTTGACACATATTTATTTAAAAAAAAAAAAATGTAATAACATGGTTCATTATGTAAAAACAATCCAAATTAATATAATTTCAGAGCAATTTAGAAGAAATTAATCACAGGAGCTACAGGTAATGGAATCAGAACTTTAACCACACAGTTTAAAGATGAAAATAAAAATGTGTCAAGTGCATTTTGTAATACATTTCTCAAATTGTAATAACTTACTACATAATGTGAAAAAAATTACTTCATAATGTGTTGACGGAGTTTATCACAAAATGCATCAGTTTATTACATAATGCGGCTTTATTACAAGATGACGTGACATTCTTATTACATTTTGAACTTTTATTACATAATGGGAATTAATTACATAATGCGGCTCAACAAGCTGCATTAGTTTTTATCACACTACTCTAGACATGTATCTGTTCTTCTACTAGAGCAGTGGTTCTCAAACTTTTTCTGTCTGGCCCCCCTTTGGACCATGAAAAATCTCCAAGCCCCCCTCAACCCCAACAACATTGTACCTGTGGTGCAATTATAACTTTTATTGAAAGAAACATCAATATCGTTAGAAAACTTTTTTCTTTTCCTTGAATAATTTGTTGTGCAAATTAAAAATAACTTCGATTTTTGATTGAACAATATAAATGATCTCAACAAAACTGCTCCTTGAGACATTATTTTTCCAATTAAAAATAGGAAATGTGTAATTATCTTACAACTATGACAATAAGGTACATTTTTTTGTAGAACAAAGATGAACATTTTAACAATATCAGTGGCTGCAATGAGCCTGTTTACGCTGCACATCTCAGAACATTAAAGTGCAATCTGTACAAACTGTGCAAAACCAGAAACATTGCACATTTTTCTTTTCCAGTCCAATCCTTGTCCACTCTCCAAACCTAAACTCTTGGTCTAGTCTAGTCACAGATCACTATGGCAGTAGATTTGTTTGTTGTACGTCCCTAAAATGAGTCCAGAGTGCTCCAACGCTAAAACATTAGTTCCACCTGATACATGTTCTAACCTGAAGAAAAAAAAACAAAACACCTAGGAATGATCCCATGCCCCCCCTGGAAAGCCTTCGCGCCCCCCTGGGGGGGCCTGCCCCACAGTTTGAGAAACACTGTACTAGAGGCTTTAAAGGGGTCATATTCTGCTAAACCCACTTTTATTAGTCTTTGGTACAATTGTGTAATGTATGGTATGAGAGGCGTGGTACAAAACTGGTTAAAAAGTTATTTACAAAATAGGTCTCAGTATGTTTCAATTGGAAATACAAATTCACAACTTAGAAAAGTAACATGTGGGGTCCCACAAGGTTCACTTCTGGGACCCAAGTTATTTATACTTTATTTAAATGATATTTTTATGGCATCTAGTGAGTTAAAATTTACAATATTTGCAGATGATACTAATTTGCTTTATTCGGGAGCAAATATGAAACAAATATTAGAAACTGTGGAAAAGGAATTGATCAAGTTAAAAAAAATGGTTTGATGTAAATAAGTTATCACTTAATGAAGATAAAACAAATGTTATGGTTTTTGGTGGTGCTAGGGGAAATTATGATATAAAACTGAAAATTAATGAAATTGAAATTGAAAGGGTGTATGAAACAAAATTTTTGGGAGTGATTATTGACCACAAACTCTGTTGGAAACCACAAATAGAATATATCAAACACAAAATGTCCAAGGCTGTTGCGATTCTTTATAAAACTTGTGACTTGTTAAGCAAAAAATGTTTGCATATGTTGTATTGTTCACTTGTAATGCCATATATGTCATACTCTGTGGAAATATGGGGCAATGTGTATAAAACTAATTTAGACCCGATAATTAAACTCCAAAAAAAAGCTATTAGAGTCATAAACAAAGCTGGTTATCTCCAATCAAGTAATCCACTTTTTGTAGAATCTGGTTTACTAAAATTTCTTGACATTGTATATTTAAAAACAATGGAATTTATGTTTCGCGTTAAAAGTAAAAACCTTCCTTTTTGTATTCAGAAAATTTTTTAAGTTAAGAGAAGGACATTATAATTTAAGAGGGATGTTTGTGTTTGAAACATGTAAAGTAAGAACAAATGTTAAATATCACAGTGTTTCAGTTATTGGTGTCAAGCTATGGAACGAACTGAAGGATGAAGTGAAATTGTGGAGCTCACTGTTGAGTTTCAAAAAGAATTTAATTTGTCAAATTCTGAAGGGCTATGAAAGTAATATGATTACAAAATGATTTATAACACTGAATGTAGTATAATTTGTGTTTAAGTATTTACCTGCTGCAACTACGGGTGTAGACGTGAATTAAGGATGTGAATAGGAGAAGCAGAAATAAGCCTCCGGCTTCAGCTTCTGCCTTTTTCAGTTACAAAATGTGTTAATTTTATGTTTGCTTGTTTTTTAATATGTATGTGTTTTGTTGTTGTTGTTTTTTTTAATATGTATATGTTTTGTATTTTGTATTTAACTGAAATAAGCATTCATTCATTCATTCAAAAAAAATGTGTGGGCACCATGAAAGGTAAATGTTGTGGACCCTTCATAAAATACAGTGTCTTGTCGATCTGTCAAGGGGGGGGGGGTCTATACATACTGTCACTTACGCTAGCGTGAAACAAAACTGAAATTTAACATACTTTCAACATCCGACTCCTGACTTCGATGCCTCTGTTATACAGCAGATCTTACATGAAATTTTCACAACTTCTAACCTGTATCCACTGGACCCCCTCCACTGTTCTATAGCCCCCCCCCCACAAATGCTGGGCCCAATGAATTTGTCATGTTCTGCCCCCTTATCAGCGCAACAGATTTAGGGACCCTAATAGTTCATACAGGTGCTGCAAAACTATCTTTATATTCATTTAGGCAAAAATTAAGTGGATTTCTACAACCTGTTTGAATTCCTGCTTAACTTGTTACGCTTTAGAACTAGTTACGACACAACATTTGCACATATAAGGTCCAGACTTCTGATCCAACTCCATGGGTTTTACTGGTGAGTCAGTGTTGTAGAAGATGACGTTTCCACGGTAACTACAGAACATATGAACGTCAACATGGGTCATATCTGATGACCATGAAAAAATGACAAACTGTATTTTACGCCAATCATTTCAACATATTGATAGGATTAGTGGTTTTAAAGTTATTAACCCTTTCATGCATGATGTCCAGATTTGTGGATATACTGTTTAAAGGGCTCATATTTATCTAGTCTGTGGTTCATTTATTTGTGTATTTGGACCCTAATAGTTCATACAGTTTGAATTTGAACCCTCCAGGTGCTGCAAAACTATCTTTACATTCATTTTGGCAAAAAAAATCGAGTGGATTTCAACAACCTGTTTTAATTCCTGCTTAATTTGTGACATTTTATGACTAGTTACATTACGACATTTGCACATATAAGGTCCAGACTTCCGACAAACATTTCTCAGAGTATGACATAATTGTTTATCAGCAGCAGCAGCGGTTGTAGTAAAAACTGAAAATGTGTCCAAACTTCGAGCCGATTACCTAAAATGTTCAGTTGTTGGTTGTATTAACGAACACAAGTGGCTGAACGGGACAGAAAGCATGGTCAACAACCTAGAGGGGGTGAGGCATTTGCATTTAAAGGGCCAGCGCTCCAAAGCACCTTTCTGGTGTCATTACTCAGAAATAGGGTTGAAGATGGACCTGTGGAGTTGAATTAATGAAGAATTCAGACCCAAGCAGAGCATTTACAGTTTATGTAGACCACAGGGAAATGTTGGAAAATGAAGAATTCCATTTAAAAAAGCCAAATATCACTCCTTTAGCAAACCTGAAGAAAGATCTGTTCTCTGTTCTCATCCAGACTCAGAAAACACTAGTGAGGCGTCAACCTATAAACTGCATTTTTGTGGTTTTATCTTGTACATAACAGTGTCAGAAATAAGCTGGAATTGGATTGAACAACAGAATCCAGGTACATGTTGGAAGGTAAACAACTTCTCTGAATGTCTGAGGGCTTCTAGTGCCGATAGCCAAACTATATATATAAAAAAAGATAGAAATTCTTATTAAAATTGCATCTTGAATCATGTTGAATTTCTGGCCTCACCTCAATCACTGATGTCAAGACGTGTATTTTACCTTTGGCTGTATCAGACTGACTGGGATTAAAAAACTGTTATTTGAGCAGAGCCAGGTGATCCATTCTCATATTCTCACAATCACCGCGCTCTGGCTCTTTAACCCTCATTGTCTGTTGTAAAAGCCTGTTGTAGGAAGAGAAGATGTGAGGTGAGAATCAGCGTTAAAGCTATTTGCCAAAAGTGGCTCTGGCCGGCCATATGGTCCAACCTGGCCTTTCAGTGCAAAACAATACACTGAGTACCCTTTAAAGCTGTGGGAGACTTATGTCACCAATTATTCATCAAATCTGTGAAACCCAAGTCATAGCCCAGCCCCGTAACCAGGGGTCGCATACAGCCTAAATAATAACATAATAACCAATAAATAATGACAATACTGATTTATCTTCTTGGTTTAGTGTGAAAAAAAATAAATTACATGATGAAAATTGGATGGATGGATGGATGGATGGATGGATGATGGAAAGGAGTAAGGATGGATGGATGGATGGATGGAAAGAAGGAAGGAAGGAAGGAAGGAAGGAAGGGAGTAAAGGTGGGTGGGTGGATGGATGGACGGACGGACGGATGGATGGAAGGAAGGAAGGAAGGAAGGAAGGAAAGGGGATGGATGATGGAAGGAAGGAAGGAAGGAAGGAAGGATGGATGGAAGGAAGGAAGGAAGGAAGGGGATGGATGATGGAAGGAAGGAAGGAAAGATGGATGGATGGAAAGAAGGAAGGAAGGAAGGAAGGGAGTAAGGGTGGATGGATGGATGGATGGATGGATGGATGGATGGATGGATGGATGGATGGATGGATGGATGGAAGGAAGGAAGGAAGGAAGGAAGGAAGGAAAGGGGATGGATGATGGAAGGAAGGAAGGAAGGAAGGGAGTAAGGGTGGGTGGATGGATGGATGGATGGATGGACGGAAAGAAGGAAGGAAGGAAGGGAGTAAGGGTGGGTGGGTGGATGGATGGATGGATAGATGGATGGACGGATGGAAGGAAGGAAGGAAAGGGGATGGATGATGGAAGGAAGGAAGGAAGGAAGGAAGGATGGATGGATGGATGGAAGGAAGGAAGGAAGGAAGGAAAGGGGATGGATGATGGAAGGAAGGAAGGAAAGATGGATGGATGGATGGATGGATGGATGGATGGAAAGAAGGAAGGAAGGAAGGGAGTAAGGGTGGATGGATGGATGGATGGATGGAAAGAAGGAAGGAAGGAAGGGAGTAAGGGTGGATGGATGGATGGATGGAAGGAAGGAAGGAAGGAAGGAAGGATGGAAGGAAGGAAGGAAGGGAGTAAGGGTGGATGGATGGATGGATGGATGGATGGAAAGAAGGAAGGAAGGAAGGGAGTAAGGGTGGATGGATGGATGGATGGAAGGAAGGAAGGAAGGAAGGATGGAAGGAAGGAAAGGGGATGGATGATGGAAGGAAGATAGGAAGGAAGGGAGTAAGGGTGGATGGATGGATGGATGAAAGGAAAGAAGGAAGGGTGGATGATTAAAGAATAGATAGATAGATAGATAGATAGATAGATAGATAGATAGATAGATAGATAGATAGATAGATAGATAGATAGATAGATAGATAGATAGATAGATAGATAGATAGATAGACGCAGCCTTTATGGACGTGACTCGGTGCTGACTGCTGACAGACAGCTGAACAAATGGAATCGGTTCTGGAACCAAATCAGAGCCATACTTCACCTCTGACGGCTGCTGACTTGGCCAACTGGTTCCTAAGAAAACAGTTTGTGAAGAATTTTCAACTTTTGCATGTCTACATTTTATTATCACCTGATAATTTAATGTAGGGGCTGGAGTCCAAGGCCTCTTTCATCACTGACTCTTCTCACAGATCTGCCTCAGAAGGTGAATGTGTGTGCAAATCCTCTGGATAAATACAAACTCCTCCTGAGAATACTTTAACAGGAAAGATTAGCCTTTTATTTATCGTCAGACGCCGATCAGTCAAGAAAAAACAACACTTTTGAGCCTCCGGTATCCTGCTGTAATCTGCACTGCGTCATAATTTTTTTTTTTTTTCATACAGTTTGTTTTAAACTTTTTTTTTGTATTTCATCAACTTGAGCCATAAACGAAAATACTAAATACTCAACAGGTGTCATATTTTTAACCTATAAACGCCTTGGTTCTAATGTTGCAGCAATCTGCCTCTTAAGTTATAACCATCATTTAACCGAAGAACATGTGTTTTAGAACATTAGAACATTACCTTTAGAACATTAAACCAATATAAGTGCTGATCCAGACCCCTGTCCACATCCACATGATCCCTTTGGACAACATTCCTTACATTAGTACCATTACTGCATGGTACTGAACAAAGTAGGTCCACTCACTGTTCATGCACAGGTGGATCTTACAGTGCTAGGTCAAATGTTCTAAAAGGTGTCAATGTGATTTTTTTTCTCCTCACTACCAAATACTCTATAACTGTCAGATTTGTAACCCTTTAAATTCCATGTTTATTTCATGTTTTTACCGAATACAGAAGGTATTGTGATCACTTTGATTTGCGTGCGTGCGTGTTTGTTTGTTTGTTAGCAAGATAACTCAAAACGTTATGGACAGATTTTCATGACATTTTCAGGAGATGTTGATACTGGCACAAGGAAGAAATTATTAAATTTTGGTGTTGATCGGAGGGGGGGGGCACTGATCTGCCTTGGTGGAGGTCTGCGCTCTCTGAGTGCTTTTCCAGTTTCACATAATTTTCCCATTTAATCATTTCTTCCTTGTGCCAGTATCAACATTTCCTGAAAATTTCATTAAAATCCATCCATAACTTTTTGAGTTGTCTTGCTAACAAACAAACAAACAAACAAACAAACAAACAAACAAACAAACAAACAAACAAACACGGGCGGCAGATCTGTCCTGGCGGAGGTCTGCGCTCTCCCAGTGCTTTTCTTGTTTTCATCTGGGTTTGTCTGTTTGTCTGTTAGCAAGATAACTCAAAAACTTACAGATGGATTTGGATGAAATTTTCAAGAAATGATGATGCTGGCACAAGGAAGAAATGATTAAATTTTGGTGTTGATCGAGGGGGGGGCACTGATCTGCCTTGGTGGAGGTCTGCGCTCTCTGAGTGCTTTTCCAGTTTCACATAATTTTCCCATTTAATCATTTCTTCCTTGTGCCAGTATCAACATTTCCTGAAAATTTCATTAAAGTCTGTCCATAACTTTTTGAGTTATCTTGCTAGCAAACAAACAAACAAACAAACAAACAAACAAACAAACAAACAAACACGGGCGGCAGATCTGTCCTGGCGGAGGTCTGCGCTCTCCCAGTGCTTTTCTTGTTTTCATCTGGGTTTGTCTGTTTGTCTGTTAGCAAGATAACTCAAAAACTTACAGATGGATTTGGATGAAATTTTCAAGAAATGATGATACTGGCACAAGGAAGAAATGATTAAATTTTGGTGGTGATCGTGGGGACACTGATCTGCCTTGGTGGAGGTCTGCGCTCTCTGAGTGCTTTTCCAGTTTCACATAATTTTCCCATTTAATCATTTCTTCCTTGTGCCAGTATCAACATTTCCTGAAAATTTCATTAAAATCCATCCATAACTTTTTGAGTTATCTTGCTAACAAACAAACAAACAAACAAACAAACAAACAAACAAACAAACACGGGCGGCAGATCTGTCCTGGCGGAGGTCTGCGCTCTCCCAGTGCTTTTCTTGTTTTCACCTGGGTTTATCTGTTTGTCTGTTAGCAAGATAACTCAAAAACTTACAGATGGATTTGGATGAAATTTTCAAGAAATGTTGATACTGGCACAAGGAAGAAATGATTACATTTTGGTGGTGCTTGTGTGGGGGGGTGATCTGCCTTGGCAGAGGTCTGTGCTCTCTGAGTGCTTTTCTAGTCATTATTATTTTTGTGCTAGGTCAAATGTTCTAAAATATTGTTTACAATGTGCTGATAGTGGCTGGGTCACAATTTTCAAAATCATGCAAAAATGAACAACTTTTGAATTCTACGCTAATACAAATTGTTAAAAGTAAATAAATAAATAAATAATAATAATACATTTTATTTGTAATGCACTTTATATTTTTAGCTAAAAACTTCAAAGTATTACAGGCAGGGTACAATAAATGCGATTAAAAGGGAAGTTAAAAAATTGAAAGCAAGTAAGACAGATAAAAATAGTTAAAAATAAATAAATAAATATGAGCTTTTATAACATGAAGTGCAAACCCGGATACCGGAAGGTTAATTTAGTGCGACATGTAAATTATTTATCAACTCCTGTATTAAGTACAAAACATTTGGTCAAATAGAAGCTCAACAGAAATGAGCCCCCTGTAAATTAGAGCTTGTGTCTGAATGACAGGAAGAAGGAAAATCATGGTTTGATGATTTATTTCGTCTTGGAAGTGACGACAGACCTGCTGGCAAAGAAAATGAGCACATTTTGAGAGGCTCAGACTTTCTCAAAACATACTGAAATGTATTTTCTCTCAGTTGGTAAAACTGGCTGTACTTCCCACCATCTGAGGAACATGATCCTGCATTTTTTTTTATTTTTACATCCTTGGCCAAAGTGCGTATCCTAAAATGACACTGGTAGACTTAAAGGTTCAGTTGGGAAGTGCTATAAATCTGTCTATTTAGCGAAAATCTGTAAATCTGCCCGAAGCAGGAAGTTTTCAAGGATGATTTCACTGAATGTGGAACCAAAAGGAAGACACTGAAATAAAACTGTTGATTGTTCTAAACAAGTGTGTGTGAGCGGGCTTCATGTCCACAAACACGCAGGAAATGGGTGAAATTTGCAGAATTTTACCAATTTTAATGGAGTGGGAAGTTTGGTTTGGCTTATTGGTGTTGATCCAGTTACAAAGATGGAATACTGTAAACACAGAACTAAACAGTGGGAGAAATAAAGGCCCAAACTCAGTTCGCCCCTTACCCCTCCCCCATGGCACTACCCCTTGAAACGGAGTTGTAAGTGGTAGGGGTTGAAACATTCCCCTGTGAAATGAGACAACCCTTACAGACCTGTTATGTCATCGATGCCGTTATAAACAAATGCGACAACTTTGTTTCCGAAAAGTATTCACCATGCTGTCAGCAGTTGTAACCTTCTCAGTTAGGGATGGGAATCAATAAGAATTTAACGATTCCAATTCCATTATCAGTTTTGCTTATTGATCTGATTCCTTATCGATTCTCACTGGGTGAAGGAATAAAAGAGTACAAACAGGTGTGTTTGCATTAACTGTCTTTTAAATTTCCATCTGCACAAAAAAATATAACATATACAGTATGTACAAATAATAATAACAGATGATGCAGGGGTACGATGTTTGTTGCCCGCACCGGAACCAGAACTGGGCCCGGATGACATCCTGGTGTTCACTCTGCCGCTAGATTCACAAGCGTCGCCACATAGCGAATCAAATACGTGACATTCCTGTAAATGAATCACATGCTGTGGACAAATGTTTGAGCAGATTGGAGGGATTCCACCCGTTTGGAGAAATGGAAGCTTTGACAGTGTTCCAGTGGACCTGTTGTGGTCTGTTTGGACCTGGTGTGGTCTATTTGGACCTGGTGTGGTCTGTTTGGACCTGGTGTGGTCTATTTGGACCTGGTGTGGTCTGTTTGGACCTGGTGTGGTCTGTTTGGACCTGGTGTCATCTGTTTGGACCTGGTGTGGTCTGTTTGGACCTGGTGTGGTCTATTTGGACCTGGTGTGGTCTGTTTGGACCTGGTGTGGTCTGTTTGGACCTGGTGTCATCTGTTTGGACCTGGTGTGGTCTGTTTGGACCTGGTGTGGTCTATTTGGACCTGGTGTGGTCTGTTTGGACCTGGTGTGGTCTGTTTGGACCTGGTGTCATCTGTTTGGACCTGGTGTGGTCTGTTTGGACCTGGTGTGGTCTATTTGGACCTGGTGTGGTCTGTTTGGACCTGGTGTGGTCTGTTTGGACCTGGTGTGGTCTGTTTGGACCTGGTGTCATCTGTTTGGACCTGGTGTGGTCTGTTTGGACCTGGTGTGGTCTATTTGGACCTGGTGTGGTCTGTTTGGACCTGGTGTGGTCTGTTTGGACCATTTCTGCCTCAACGCCATGTTGGCTACATCCTGACCAAAACAATGCAGTGTACGCGTGATGTCATCGCGCATGTGCAGTGAAGGCGGAATCAATAAACAGAATCATTAAGCAGGCAGGCAAACGATTCCAAGGAATCGCGCAAGTGGGATCCGGTTCTCAAAAAGAACCGGTTCTCGATTCCCATCCCTAGTCTCAGTTCCATGGGCTTTGGTCGTGTTTTTGCGGCTATCAACTATAGTTGACTATACAGTTGACTTTCCTATCAACTGGCATTGGACAGGAAAGTTGGGGGCGGGGTTAATCAGAGACAGCAGGTGTTGATGAAAACAAACATGGAGGTCCTGCGTGCCGTAATCGTTTTCGGAATATGTATGCTATTTTTACAGACACAAATTTTACAAAAATAATGTAAACTGTCAAGAACAGCTCAGTATTGTAATGTGCAGACGGTGTTTTGAAGTAGATGTGGAAGCTCTGACACAAACATTCCTTTTGGGAACAACTCATTCTCTCATTAATTCATAATTAATTTCAATATTTGACCCAAGAGTGTATGTTGGAATGAACACCCAAGCAGCAGTTTTGACTCTTTTTTTTAATTTTTTTTTTTATGAATGACTCAAACTTGGTAAAAAAAAAAAAATAAAATAATTATATATATATATATATATATATATATATATATATATATATATATATATATATATATATATTTTATGGAGGCACTGTACTTGTAGACCAGTGATAAGTGGCTTTTAGAATAGAATAGAACAGAATAGAATAGATCTTTATCGTCACTGTTACGGGAACAGTGAATATCAGTTTAGCAATTTTGTTTCTGTTTAGCAGCAAATAGACCTAATTAAAATGCAAAAGAAAGACAGTATGTAGGAATATCACACAAACTACTTTACGCTACTGTTTGTGTTATTTTTGACTTAATTTTTCTTTATTTATGACTCAAACCTGGTAAAAATTTCACAGTTTTTATTCTGGAGGCATTTTACTGGTATTAAATGGCTTATAGAATAGAATAGAATAGAATAGAATAGAATAGAATAGAATAGAATAGAATAGAATAGATCTTTGTTGTCAGTGTTACGGGAACAATAAAAATCAGTTCAGAAGTTTTGTTTCTGTTTACCAATGAACACTTATAAAAAATATCACACATACTAGTTTATGCTGGTATTTACTAGCGTCTCCGTCCAGAATCTTACTGGTCATTTCAGATACTAATGGAACTATTCATGTGACAACTGAACAAAACTGTCAAACAGTCTCTTAAAGTATGGATTATGTAAATCTACGAATGGAACAACTGTGGCTATGATTCAGTAAATATACATCTGAGAACCCCATGAACTCCACTGCTAGATTCCATGACATGTATTTGACTGTCCTACGCTTATATTTGACCATGTAAAACACAGTCGTCTCTGGTGTATTCACCCACGTCCAATGCAGACCAATGAGATGTGGAACCCCAGACCCAGACCCAGTTTCAGAGGGGGAGAGCCACAGCTCGGAGGAACTTGTCATTCAGCTGGAGTTGTTTACCCTCAGCATTCTTAGAGTATGATTGGTTGGAAAAATCAAGCATTGCCAGGAGACTGATGTGAGTTATGGGATGTCTCACCTTTTGAAGTTGTGCCTGCTGTCATCAGTTCAGTTGTGCAGGCCTGGACCCTTAGTGTGTATGTGTGTGTGTGTGTGTGTGTGTGCGTGTGTGTGTGTGTGTCCACTGCTGTTTTTTCTCTCTTCCTAATGGAAAGGACAGGTGTTTCAAAGATAATGTTTTTTACTGCAGAATCTTAATCTGTGTCAGGAAGAACGTCCCACTTTCAAATTAATAAAAGAAGTGTTGAGTTTTAATTTGTTGTGATCACTAAGTCACTGACGACTGTGAAGATAGTTTGTATAGTATTCCCATGAAAAATAACAAAAATACATTAGCTCTTACTTTGCATCAAATGCTTTCACTCCCAAATGAAAAACAAGTAGCACCGAAACAGGATTTGAATCAACATGATATTATGAATTGCGTACAGATAACATGCCACTTTTAATTGGCGTGTTATCTGTAGGCATTATAAGCTTTCAGCGTGTATATTTATGCCACGTCAAATAACATGCCATTAGCGCGATTAGGGTTAGGTTTAGAGTTAGCAATTAGCGTGATTAGCACAGTTAGCAGCTAGGGAGATTAGCAGTTAGGGTTAGGTTTAGGGTTAGCGGTTAGCGATTAGCACATTGACACGCCATCAAATGACGTTAAATAACACGTGAAAGGGTGAAAATGTATAGCACGTCAAATGCAATAAACTGGTGTCACGTACCATGCAATTTCATGAGATCAGTCTGATTTTAATAATAAAAAAAGCATGCATTTATTGTTTTCATGTTGCATATCACAAAACTAGCTTCATCTTTAAGACAAGGCTTTTATTACAAGTGTATGAGTCTTTTTTTCATTTATATTTGTTATCATCTGGTTGTGTTTTCAGATACTATTTATCCTTTTATTGCGTATCTGTTTTTATCAGTATCCGTATATGTTATATCGTGTTTCAACTACGTGGTACTGGCTCAACTCAACTCGGCCTTATTGCGTTTCCATTACATAAAAGAACCTGGAATCTGGTACCCGGTACTATTTTTTAGTACCTGCTTGGCTGAGGTTCCAAAACGGGTGAAGAGATACTAAAATGTGACGAGTGAACACTGCAGACCACTGATTGGTCAGAGAGTTGTCACTGCGTCATTGTGTCATCAATGCGCAACCCACCATTTAAAAAAAAAAGATTCGGAAGTTTACAGTAAATACAGCAGCGGACTAATCCATAATAGCAGCCCGCAAAACGACACTGTGGTCGGTTGAGGAGGTTTAGACAATTCTGTCCTTGGAGGCCGATGAACAGATTCATCTTAACGGGGCAACGAGCGAGTTTATTAGCAACCATGGAAGTTACGCACAGCGTGGCTATGATGACCAGGTACTCTAAAGTAGGAAGTATCCTGTAATGGAAACGGCCTCCAGGAATAGTACCTGAGCCAGTACCATGTAGTGGAAACGTGGCTTTATATATCTTTTTATTTGTGCTAGTTTTATCATATCTTGTATTTTTATCTGTATCTTTGTACAGCACTTTGGGCTCTTTGTGTTGTTGTAAATGTGCTACATAAATAAACGTAACCTTGATCTTTATGACTTACATACAATATGTAGGGTTTTTACTCTTTTAATTTTATTTATTATTTATTTATTTAATAAAAGAAGGAACAATTCATATTAATGAACTTTTTTTTTTTAAATGTAAATGTGCCAGATTATAGCCTAAGGCTAATTTCCATCTGTAGACTTCCTGGCAGGTTGACGTTACACGAAAACACACAAAATACATACAGGGACCAATACAAATACAGTCTACTCTCGTTATACCGCCAACTTCCGTTCACGGCCAAATTGGCGGTATAGCAAAAATGGCGTTACAACGGGTTGCGTCCATAATGTGCATGTCTTTACTATATGATGTCTATGCTGCCTCCGTTAACCCGTTCTAATTGCGTTTTTAAATAAATCTTGATTCTGTTATGTTGTAAGGGATCATTTAAAGTGGGGAAACATTTTAAGCATTATTATACCGTGTCGGGAAATGACACCCCATCATCTTGAGGCTTTGGCTTAATCCCACGTCCTCTTCCCGACATCCTGACCTACTGAGTGTTCTGCGATAAATGAATGGTGGCCGTTCCGTAGACCTACTCGTAGCTTGTCGCGATCAGCGTCTGGCGCGTTTGTTTCAGTGCGTTGTTAAAATGTATGTGTACTCGATGGCAATCACGCTGGCGGTATAACGGTCGGGAAATCAATGATATAAGTGTTGTTTGTGCATGGAACTGGGCTGGCGGATGGCGATAGGCGGAAATGGCGGTAGCTAATGGAATAATGCATTGGGGATTTTTGTGCAACGGTTTTGGTCGGTGGTGAGCGAAAATGGCGGTATAACAGCGGGCGGTTTAACGAGAGTAGACTGTACCATCAAATGCAACATGGACAATGTTAGCACAGACATTTAGTACAAAATAATTTCAAATTCATCTGTATTGCACGCACCATTAGCTTACACAAAACATCGAGCACAAACACCCAAGTGCTCTATTTTAAGGATATGCTAAATCTAAACAATATTGATACAAAAATATAAATATATTGCACAAGGTTCGATCTGATCTTATTTCATGGTCACATTCTTGATCGTCTCTCAACCGCAGTTTCAAACGTCTTTTAAAAGTTACTCTTTGTGCTTGTAAGTTGCTGTTAACAACCACATTGTGGGGACGCTGTTTCCTCAGATGATGCTCTATCCTCCTGCTTGTATTAGTATTAACCTCAGGATTCAACTGGACAGAATGTTTCCTCTGCTACTTAAAATGTCTTCAAATACAGCCTACATGACACTGGTACAGTTTCTTATCCAAGTCTTAGAGAAAAGGCAGACAAGCATTTTCCAAAAAAAAGAAAAAAAAAAAAGAGCAAGTAAGTATTTCCTGACTCAAACTTTCAATATATAGTTGTGTGATTTATATGACATACTTGAGGCATGGAGGCAATTTGCGAGAAATGATTACGAAAGGAGAACATCGCACCGACGTTATCTGCTCCTTCTGCCGTTCTAAATTGCTGCATTTTAAAGTGAAGGCAGTCATCCACTAAAACAGAAGTGAGGTTTTTTCGAGAGGCTCGTATCGTGAACCCAATGAACTGAGAGAGTGAGAGACGGAGAGGGAGCGAGTATCCAGTACATGGGAAGCTTACAGCGCTGCAACACCCACACATATACACACAGATGCTGCCTATAAAGGTAAACACTTCAGCTTAAATGTTCTCCTTTCTCCATCCTATAACAGGTTTCGGTATGGGCTGCCTGGGAATTCATCCACTTCAGTTAAAGCAGACAGCTTCCTTGTAACTAGCTGTAATTGGCAGCGTTACACACATATACGCGCGCGCACACACAAACACACAAAACTGGCGGTAAAAGCCTTAACAAATAACATCTGGATTTAGTTATCTACCTTCCCATTGAATAAAAGGCAAAGAGACCAGCAACACAACAACAACCATTCACTGACAAACCCTTCACTGTTTTTTCTTGGCACTTGAGCGCCGGTCACAACCACTACCAGACCACGATGATTGGCCACACGGAGAGGATTGTTCCTAACTCCGAACAACAGCATCCCATTGATTATGATGGGGTAATTGGCGAATGAGGGAAACACAGCGAGGAGGACGAGGATGAGTAGGGTGGGAGAGCCTTCGGGGTGTCATTTTGAAAAGTGGCCTCGCGTGAAGAGAACAGGGAACGGTGATCCAATCTGCCCTGATTTCTGTTTGATATTTACACTGCCTAGCTGCCATTTGCGTCACGACGGTATAATTCATAGCGCATTACATCTTCAGAGGGGCGATAAATTGTTTTATAATTTGATAGAAGTGGTTCTGACCAAATTGATAGCAGTTGCCGTGAGAGCGCTTTGCACGCCAACCCTAAATTTGGCCAAATACGTCAATAAAAGAATGAAACACCTTGGACAAAATGCGGACGCAAGAAGCAACAACGCACCGGCGCTGCATGAGAAGGGTAAAGGCTGCATGCCTGTAATATCTTGTAAATGATTTTATAGTTGTAAAACAGAGACTTGCACGTACAGATATAAATGTTTTACACGGAGAAGGTCGAGGTTTTTGGACTGTCAACAGTTGCGCTTTCGTGTTGCACTTTGTTTTTTCCCTCTTTCATTATCTGCGTTCTCACTCAAATTGTAGTCTCGACGGAGCTCCCCTCTCAAAGGAACGATCCACACTGACAGCATTTTGTTCAGCATTTCTTCTGACTCTTAGAACAAAGACACTTCTTCAACAAATGTCTCCGCACATACCAATTCACATCGAGGTTCCTTCTCTCTCTCGCACGCTTAGTGAAATAAAATCCCCAAAGCCTTCAGATTGGACAGCCTTCCCACTTTGTATGAACTGTCAGATTAAATCTACAAAGACTCTTCATCATCTACCCAAGTAAAGGTTAAGAAAACATTTTGTAACTTCTCTGTCCCATCTGCAATGACCTGAAAAAGCAGCGAGTTCAGGTCGGTCATAAATGTAAAGAGTTACTCTGAGGATCGTTTTGCTTCCATACAAATTTCACACTGCTGATGTAACTATTGTGACTCTCTGTCCTCACTTTCTGTTTGGAAAACTCCACTCTACATTCTTGGCCGGGACTTTTCGTCCTCCTGCCTGAACGACTGGTACAACATCAATCTTGCTATCTCCATCATGTTGTCACTGCTGAGTGAAGGCTGTAACATGTCTGTAGTTGCAATTATGTCCAGCAGCATTGCTTTCCCTGTTAAAACAGCAGTGTCTCAGCTTCTCATTGAAAATAACGTTCTCTCACGGTGGTTATCACTAAGGCAGCGATTTATCAAGTCATGCTCGTTAAGTCAGTGGCTGCACTTTGTCTCAGGTTCCAGTTCTAATTTTGGTAAAAATCATGGTAGGTTATTGAAAAACAGGTAAAAATCTACACTTTATCACTCTCAACTTGTCACATACTGATGCAAGTATTTGAGATCAGTCTTGGTCTTGGTTTTGAGACCTTTCTCGTTGGAAAGTCATGGTCTCTTCTTAGAGCCGTAAGGCTTTTTTCTTGATTTTGTCTCAGTCTTGGAGAACTCATTCATTCATTCATTCATTCATTCATTCATTCATCTTCTTTGTTTGACTTTCCATTGATGATTTCATTGTTCTCTCTACTTGATTTATCTAGTAACGACATTAAAGTCACCAAATAACTGAAAAATTGGAAAACTTGACTTGGTAAAAAGTACCAGGGCAAAGGCTAATCTGTTCACAGACTTAGCAGAGGTGGTCGATTGTAACCACCTCCTACTGAACAGCATCACCTGGACCTACATCATCAACTACCAACGTCTAAAAAGTTACTCTGATGAATGAGCGCCCATCCATCCATCCAACCATCCATCCATCCTTCCTTCCTTCCATCCATCCACCCTTCCACCCATCCATCCATCCATCCATCATCCACCCACCCTTCCATCCATCCATCCATCCATCATCCACCCACCCACCCACCCACCCTTCCTTCCATCCATCCTTCCTTCCTCCCTCCCTCCCTCCCTCCCTCCCTTCCTTCCTTTCATCCACCCAGCCACCCACCCACCCATCCATCCATCCTTCCTTCCTTCCATCCATACACCCTTCCACCCATCCATCCATCCTTCCTTCCTTCTTTACTTCCACCCATCCATCCATCATCCACCCACCCACCCTTCCTTCCTTCCATCCATCCATCCATCCTTCCTTCCTTCCTTCCACCCACCCAGCCACCCACCCATCCATCCTTCCTTCCTTCCTTCCTTCCATCATCCACCCACCCACCCATCCATCCATCCATCCATCCATCTTTCCTTCCTTCCATCCATCCATCCATCCATCCATCATCAACCCACCCGCCCACCCTTCCATCCATCCATCCATCCATCCATCCTTCCTTCCTTCCACCCACCCAGCCACCCACCCATCCATCCTTCCTTCCTTCCTTCCTTCCATCATCCACCCACCCACCCATCCATCCATCCATCCATCTTTCCTTCCTTCCATCCATCCATCCATCCATCCATCATCAACCCACCCGCCCACCCTTCCATCCATCCATCCATCCATCATCCACCCACCCACCCACCCACCCTTCCTTCCATCCATCCTTCCTTCCTCCCTCCCTCCCTCCCTCCCTTCCTTCCTTTCATCCACCCAGCCACCCACCCACCCATCCATCCATCCTTCCTTCCTTCCATCCATACACCCTTCCACCCATCCATCCATCCTTCCTTCCTTCTTTACTTCCACCCATCCATCCATCATCCACCCACCCACCCTTCCTTCCTTCCATCCATCCATCCATCCTTCCTTCCTTCCTTCCACCCACCCAGCCACCCACCCATCCATCCTTCCTTCCTTCCTTCCTTCCATCATCCACCCACCCACCCATCCATCCATCCATCCATCTTTCCTTCCTTCCATCCATCCATCCATCCATCCATCCATCCATCATCAACCCACCCGCCCACCCTTCCATCCATCCATCCATCCATCCTTCCTTCCTTCCTTCCTTCCATCCATCCACCCAGCCATCCATCCATCCATCCATCATCAACCCACCCACCCTTCCATCCATCCATCCATCCTTCCTTCCTTCCTTCCTTCCTTCCTTCCATCCATCCATCCCTCCATCCATCTTTCCGTCCTTCCATCCATCCATCCATCCATCCATCCATCCATCATCCATCCATTATCAACCCCACCCACCCTTCCTTCCATCCATCCATCCATCCATCCATCCATCCTTCCTTCCTTCCTTCCAGCCATCCACCCATCCATCCATCCATCCATCCATCCATCCATCATCAACCCGCCCACCCACCCACCCTTCCTTCCATCCATCCATCCATCCATCCAAGGTGGGGTACACCCTAGATGTGTCACTGTGTAAAAAAAAAAAAAAAAAAAAAAAAGATGCTATATACATGTAAGGATATACGCAAAAGGTGTTTTGCCCCTGTAGAGATGCCATAGTTGTGGGAACATGTGCAGTGTTGTGGACTAGCAGTTGAACAGCACTAACTTGTAATGTGTATTATATTTAAGTTCCATATATAAAGTTATTCCTTCAAGCATGTACAGTCTGATTTATGAAGAACCCACTACACTGACATTAGAATAGGAGTGTCTAGAGCATTGAAGATGAATGCCAAGAGCTGAAGCCAAGCACCAGTATGAAGTCCATAAATAGGTCTAATTAGTCTAATTAGAGTCCTTTGTTGGAGGTTATTCCTGTCTCATTGCCTATGTTAACAAAGTAAAAGCAAAACTGCCAACACATATCTGTCTCTTAATTTTATATCCACACAGAGACTTCTACAATTCTAAATATTCTAATAGAAAATGGACCCTATTTGCGATATTAGTGATAATATCAAACACACAACTAGTGCACTAACACTTATATTTATACCTGGATGACCTTTTCACACTGCACTGAAGCAGAATCAACAGCCAAGGAGAGTCATCTGCACGCTCCAGTCGCTTTCATTCTGAATTAGAAACAGCGTCGGCAACCTTTACTCCATAATTATCACAGGTATATGAAGTGAATGTCACCTTTTTCAAAGCGCATCGGCACAGTGCGCTCTGGTGTTCATCTGCATGTACTGTAGGAGGAGGGTTGTGTGTGGTATTTACAAGAAGGACAACAAATCCACATGGAGAGCGAAGCAAGCAGGGCTGGGGATGAATCAGACCGTACCCAGCACTATCTAAAGTGTTTTTCATTAAATCTATGAGAACATGCCAGCAGAGTTTACCCTCTGACATGGAGTACATTTATCTTCTTCATGATGATGCCCAAAGAGGCCCATCGCATCATTCTACTGGTGGTTTCAGCTGAAGTACCCCCTCTGTAATTGGCAGTCCAAAGCTGCTATTAGAAATTATCCACAGCTGATGAATGTGATAGAATAATACAGCGTAAATATAATGAATGAGAGCTTCCTGCCAGCAGCAACCTCAGTTAAAGATAAATATTTGTGTTGTTTCTATTGAGGGTTTTATATAGAAAAGCCCTGAAAACAACATGAGTTCAAGTAGCCTGACATTGTCAATGACTGCTGGAAAAAAACAGGCAGAAAAAGAGGAATGTATGTGCATGTATTAGGTCATTTCTTCATCCAGATTCCCAGCAGACACAGTAAGACACTGGCAGGAAGGCATTCCCCGAAGATGAGGTGTTGTTTCTTTCATCTCTGGGAGACAGATGCTTCGACTGTAGGTATGATAAGGCTGCATTGTCTCATAAGAGTTATATATCAAGTCTAGCCATGATTTTAAATTACTTGTGATGTTATGAGAGGTTATTTCCATATAAATAATCTAAAGATGATGGCTCGTGGATTTACAGTTCATTGAAAAATGTTCCAAGAATACCCTGTCGCGGCTTAAAGAAGTCTTAGCCCATCTGTTTTATTGCGCAGAACTCCAGAAAACCTTCTCGGAGTCTCTGGGTAGTGTCCTGAACGGGGTCAAACTACAGGCTCTTTAAGGAGATATCAAACGTTAAAGTTGGCAAACAAGGACGAACCGAAATTGACTGAGATTTTACAGTCAGGTGATATTTTGTTTTTGATTTGTGCTTGTCATGTTCAACTACGAGGTATTGCAGAAGTCTACTTGATACCAGGAGGCCAGGCCAGAGGTTTGTGATTGACTTTGCAGTCAGGTTTGCATGTGTTGGACACTCAAGTAAAGAGAAATGCAGAGCTGAAAACTGATGACCACCTGAGGTGAACTGGACCTGATGATGAGGAAAAATCTTCAGTATGAACATCTGCTTGGGACCCCTTTACAGACTCCCCAGTCCACCCTCAGTAGAATAAAATGCATTTATTGTCATTATACATATGTACAACGAAATTATAACAGTAGTAGGGATGTGTAGAAGGGTTTGTCTTCAAAGTAGGTGTAACAGTTTTTTTGTTTTTACTACACTTGCAGTTTTAGACTATTAAAGGAGTGATATTTTGCTTTTTTTTTATTTTTTAAAATGGAATTCTTCATTTTCCAACATTTCCCTGTGGTCTTCATAAACTGTAAATGCTCTGCTTGGGTCTGAATTCTTCATTAATTCAACTCCACAGGTCCATCTTCAACCCTATTTCTGAGTAATGACACCAGAAAGGTGGTGTGGAGCGCTGGCCCTTTAAATGCAAACGAGCCACTTCAGGCCTCGCTCCCTCCAGGTTGTTGGCTGTGCTGCTCTATCCCATTCAACCAACAACTGAACATTTTAGGTAATCAGCTCTAAGTTTGGACATATTTTCAGTTTTTACTACAACCGCTGCTGCTGACAAACAATTATGCCGTATTCGGAGAAATGTTCGTCGGAAGTCTGGACCTTATATGTGCAAATGTTGTGACGGAACTAGTTCTAAAACGTAACAAATTAAGCAGGAATTAAAACAGGTTGTAGAAATCCCTTGGATTTTTGGCAGAATGAATATAAAGATAGTTTTGCAGCAGCTGGAGGGTTCAAATTCAAACTGTACGAACTATTAGGGTCCAAATACACAAATAAATGAACCACAGACTAATAAAAGTGGGTTTAGCAAAATATGACCACTTTAAAGGGTTCATTTAACTGTTCTACAATAAACTACTTTAGTAAATATCAACTCTTAAGGTGGTGTCCGACTCTCCATGCAAACTACCATGCTCATTTATGGGTAGTACACAAGTTTCTTCATGTCAGAAATCATAGTATGACAGCATGTGAGCTGCAACCTGAAACTGGACAGTTTTCTGTCATAAATATCCCATAATTCAAAGCAGGCATGACAACGGTAGTAGTAAACGGACAATGGAAGTCCCCAGTTTAACTCATATAGACCCAGTGCTACTTTTGTGTCAGTTCCCAAATGAATTTTTCTCTCTAGTTAACTTTTCTTAAGCGATTTATCGCCATTTATCATAATATTATCTTCTGTATTTTGCATTTTTACAGTGATAATCAGCTATTTTCCTATATCTAATTCACTGATCATGTACTTTAATCATCGTGGTAAGATTACATTTGAGGGTTATTACGTCAAAAACAAAGAAAACGTAAGAAAAAGTGACTTTTTCGGTAAAATATATCAACTGAATGTAAAAACAAGTGTGTCCATCCACTGTCATTGATCCAACTCCATGGGTTTTACTGGTGAATCAATGTTGTAGAAGATGACAGTGTTTCCACGGTAACTGCGGAGCCTCTGACCGTCCAAATGGGTCATATCTGATGACCATGAAAAGATGACAAACTGTGTTTTACACCAATTATTTACATGTATTGATAGGATTAGTGGATCAACAGGTATTAAACAGTTTATATCAGTAGATGCTTTTAGTCGCCGGTGGATGTTTGGGTCTTTATGGGTTAAGTGTAATTTTACAGTTTCACTTTGCTACAGGGTGGGGAAGCAAAATTTACAATATTTTGAGGCAGGGATTGAAAGACAGTGTATGACCAATTAGTTTATTGAAAGTCATGAGAATTTATTTGCAACAAGAAAATTGACATAATAGAAAATGTTTTTTTTCTATGTGTCCTCCTTCTTTCTCAATAACTGCCTTCACACGCTTCCTGAAACTTGCGCAAGTGTTCCTCAAATATTCGGGTGACAACTTCTCCCATTCTTCTTTAATAGTATCTTCCAGACTTTCTCGTAATAGTTTTGCTCATAGTCATTCTCTTCTTTCCATTATAAACAGTCTTTATGGACACTCCAACTATTTTTGAAATCTCCTTTGGTGTGACGAGTGCATTCAGCAAATCACACACTCTTTGACGTTTGCTTTCCTGATTACTCATATGGGCAAAAGTTTGTGAAAAGGTATGGATAATAGTGTTAGGTATGATTATGACATCAATATATGTTTGGTTTCAAAACAACTGACGTAGTGCCTGCTGAGAAAAAACAACTAAATGTTCATTGTAAATTTTGCTTCCCCACCCTGTAAATGGAAAATATTCTTTGTTTGCATATATTTGTACATGTAAGATCAGTTTTCTTTCATCTGCTGGTTTTGGTTTAATCAGCATCAAAAATAAAAACAGACTCCAGGGTATTTTGAAGGTGTGCAGCACAATTGCAGGAGTGACCTTAAATGACCTTAAACACTTGCATAAGGTCAGAACTCAGAATAAGGCCCAATGAGACCTGAATGACCCCGTCCACCCTCTATGGTCTGAGTTCACACTGCTTTAATCTGGTCGCAGATAATAATAATAATAATAATAATAATAATAATAATAATAATAATAATAATAATAATAATAACAATAATAATAATAATAATAATAATAATAATAATAATAATAATAATAAATAGCGAATGAGTTTGTGCTTTTGTTTTGTATCTGTCGTTTGTTTTTGATGTGTGTTCTGCTGGCTGGACAATAATTTGCCCCTAGGACACAGGTGTCAAACATGTGGCCTGGGGGCCAAAACCGGCCCACCAAAGGGTCCCATCCGGCCCATGGGATGAATTTGTGACATGCAAAATTTACACTGAAGATATTAACAATCAGTGATGTTAAATTCATTTTAGCTCAGTTCAGTCTAAAGTGGGTCAGCCCAGTACAATGCTATCATTATCATGCTAAATTTTATTTATTCAGACAGGCCTACTCTATTCCATAATTTCACTATTATCTGCTGCCATTTGCACCTATGTGTTTTATATATGTATGTATGTAATTTTAACTGTATTTTATTTATTTTAACAACTTTGTACGGTGACCTTGAGTGTCCTGAAGGGCACCTATATATAAAATTTATTATTATTATTATTATTATTATTATTATTATTATTATTATTATTATTATTATTATTATATAACCTATAACTAATGAAAACTGCAAATTCTTCCCTAGTCCTTTACAAAACAATGTGAATAATATACAAATATGAACAGCCTGGACTGTCTTAAGAGAAATAAGTGCAACTTTAACACTTATTCTGCCTGATATTAAATGTTTTGTGTGTTTGTAGATCCACTTGCAACTTGTAATGTGCATGTGTAAATTGATAAACTGAGATGAAATATTGATAAAATTGCAATTATTTATATTAAGACATTTCAGGTTGTTTATGTTATTCACATTTAAAGGAAGCTTTGTAGACGTAAACATTTTCAGAATGTAATTTAGCTTTTTTCATTCTAATTATTTTACTGGTCCGGCATACTTCAGATCATATTAGGCTGTATTTATGGCCCTTGAACTAAAATGAATTTGACACCTCCTAGTCTAGATACCCACACATAATACGGGATTTTGGGCAAAACCTTAAATGTAATTTTGGTTTAGAGTTTACACAAACATAGACAAGGCTGTGTAGCTGATTTGGTACATATGGGATATTGGGTCTTTACCAGGGTAGGATGCTTGAAATCCAAGTGATTATGGATTACAGATGTTGACAGATGTTTAACATCATTGCCTCGGCAGAATTTACTTTTCCACACTTTACAGATCACCCTGGTTGGATCTGCACTGACTGAAATGCTGCCAGACAGCACTAGTGTGAGGGTTTAGCCTGGCCAAACACCACCGGTAGGCTCAGCATGCACCTTCTCCTCTTTTGTTTTCCAAACCCATCTTGGAAAAAACAAGAGTGGTCAAAAATAGACTTATAATAACCACAGACGTAATCAAAGCTGTATGTATGCATGCTTACATATTAGACTCGGTCAGACGTGAGGGGTGAAATGGATAAGATGGACGATGAGTGGGCGAATGTTCCACGTATCAGCTAGAAACACCAGGCTTCACTTTTCTATAGCTGCAGAGGTGGCGAATTCTGACTTTTCTCAAAATTCTGACTTTTTTTTCAGAATAATAATTATTTTTAAAAAATATTGGACCTTTTTTTTTTTTTTTCCAGTGGCCCTAGTCTTCTTCCGTAGTCGTCTTTTCATGGTCATCAGATATGACCCATTTGGACGTTCAGAGGCTCTGTAGTTACCATAGAAACACCACCATCTTCTACAACATTGGAGTTGGATCACCGACAGTGGATGGACACACTTGCTTCATGTTCAATTAAAGACAAATTTTGCTGAAAAAGTCACTTTTTCTTCAGTTTTCTCTGTTTTTGATCTAATAATCCTTGACTTTAATCAGATTTTTTTTATAAACATCTACATGATCTACATGAATTTTTAATTTTTTAATTCTTTAATTTGAATCTTATCCTGTTTGATTGTTGGTTTATATTCTCATACATGATGTTGTTTTATCTCACGCCTCTACTTCTGCATTGATTTAACAGCATCATGTTACATTACCCCTGCACTCCTTATTCCGATTCATTTAATCTATTAGAAGTGTCTTGTTTCTGCATTGTTGTACACATCTCTCCTATTATGTTGCTTCTATTTTAGTGTTTTTAGTGTTTTTATTTACATCTTGTATCCTGCTGTTGTGCCCTTTATTTGTTTGTCAAAGCACTTTGTAAACTTTGTTTTAAAAGGTGCTATATAAATAAAGTTATTATTATTATTATTATTATTATTATTATTATTATTATTATTATTATTATATGATCAGTTAATTAAATGTAGGAAAATACCATATTTTCACTGACGACACAGAGGATAATATTACAATAAATGGTGATCAGTCACTTAAGGATGGAGTTTGATCGATGACAGTGAATGGAGACACCTAGTTAATGATAGATTTTACTGGAAAAAGTCACTATTTCTTCACTTTTCTCTGTTTTGATATAATAACCTTTGGATTTACACTGAGCTTTAATGAACATCTACATGAATTAAATATAGGCAAATACATGATTTACACTAAAAAAACTCAAACTAAAGAGGATAATGTTACAATAAATGGGGATAAATCACTTCAGAAAGTTTAAATATGCAGAAAACTTAATTTGGGAACTGGGTCTTTATGGGTTAAATGTGGAGTAACACATATTCCGGTCACCCGTGGTTTCCTGCTGTGTGTATGTGCGTGTTATGTAGATAGGTGAGTCATGTGTTTATTGATCGGGTTCCATGTTCCACTGACCCTTGAGCAAACCTTGCCCTCACCAGGTGATCAAAGCTGTTACATCACTGGATCGCTCACAGCTCAGAGGATGTTTGTTTTCACAGCGAGACCGGTCCAGCCGAGCGGTGCCCTGACTTAAAGCAGACTTCCTATTCACGAGGCTTCCACACATCTGCTGCAGACTGTGCAGAAGCATGTGTCTGTTATGTGTGCGCTTCCACTATGATCTCACCTTGTGTGCCTGAAGCTTGTTAAGGGAGAGATTGCTGCACAAACAAGCTGTTGTCGGCTCCACATTTGGCCCGGTCCAGGACGCTATAATCATCAGCTGTATGTATGTGGACTTATCTACCATTACATAAGCACAAACAGGAGAAAAATATCCTAAATGCAACCGTGCAGCTGTCAGCGAACATACGCTGTGAATAAACTACACACTTTAACCCATAAAGACCCAGTGTTACTTTTATGACACTTACCTAATATTTTTTCTCTCTAGATTTCCCCTTTATTAAATGATTTATCACCATTTATTATAATACTATCCTCTGTGGTTTGTATTTTTTCCAATGAAAACCATGTGTTTCCTTGTATTTAACCCTTTCATGCATGATGTCCACATTTATGGACACACAGTTTAACCCATAAAGACCAAGTGTTACTTTTGTGTCAGTTCCCAAATGGATTTTTCCCCATATTTAACATTTCTCAAGTGATTTATCACCATTTATTTCATATTATCATCTTTATTTAGTATTTTTTCAGTGACAATCAGGTATTTTCCTGTATTTAATTGACTGATCATGTAAATGTTCATTAAAGCTCAGAGTAAAGGTGAGGGTTGTTATATCAGAAACAGCGAAAACTGAAAAAAAAGTGACTTTTTCAGTAAAATATATCATCAACTGAATGTAAAAACAAGTGTTTCCATCCACTGTCATTGATCCAACTCCATGGGTTTTACTGGTGAATCAGTGCTGTAGAAGATGACAGTGTTTCCATGGTAACTATGGAGCCTCTGAACGTCCAAATGGGTCATATCTGATGACCATGAATAAATAAATAAATATTACAAAAAAAAAAAAAAAATCTAAATGCATTTCAACTTTTGCCTAACTTTTATTAATAAGATCAATCCAAAAAAATCTAGATACTTTTTTTCATAATTCATGCATGAAAGGGTTTAATCTACTCATCATGTAGATGTAGATGTTTATAAAAGCGCAGATTAAATTTGAGGGTTATTACATGAAAAACAGAGAAAACTGACTTTTTCAGCAAATATTTCATTAACTAAACATAAAAACAAGTGTGTTCATCCACTGTCATTTGTCAAACTCCATGGGTTTTACTGGTGAATCAATGTTGTAGAAGATGACAGTGTTTCCATGGTAACTATGGAGCCTCTGAATGTCCAAATTGGTCATATCTGATGACCATGAATAAATAAACAAATATTACAAAAAAAAAAATCCAAATGCATTTCAACTTTTGCCTAATTTTTATTAATAAAATCAATCCAAAAAAAATCTAGATACTTTTTTTCATAATTCATGCATGAAAGGGTTTAATCTACTCATCATGTAGATGTTTATAAAAGCTCAGATTAAACTTGAGGGTTATTACATGAAAAACAGAGAAAACTGACTTTTTCAGCAAATATTTCATTAACTAAACATAAAAACAAGTGTGTTCATCCACTGTCATTTGTCAAACTCCATGGGTTTTACTGGTGAATCGATGTTGTAGAAGATGACAGTGTTTCCATGGTAACTATGGAGCCTCTGAATGTCCAAATGGGTCATATCTGATGACCATGAATAAATAAACAAATATTACAAAAAAAAATCCAAATGCATTTCAACTTTTGCCTAACTTTTATTAATAAGATCAATCCAAAAAAATCTAGATACTTTTTTTCATAATTCCTGCATGAAAGGGTTTAATCTACTCATCATGTAGATGTTTATAAAAGCTCAGATTAAACTTGAGGGTTATTACATGAAAAACAGAGAAAACTGACTTTTTCAGCAAATATTTCATTAACTAAACATAAAAACAAGTGTGTTCATCCACTGTCATTTGTCAAACTCCATGGGTTTTACTGGTGAATCAATATTGAAGAGTTTCAACCCTGTTTTTAATCATTTTAGTCGTAACATATCTATTGAATTATGTTTAACCCGTAAAGACCCAGAGCTACTTTTGTGCCAATTCCCAAATGAATTTTCCACTATATTTATCCTTTCCTATGTAATGTATCACCATTTATTATAATATTATCCTCTTCATTTAGAGTTTTTCCAGTAAAATCAGGCATTTTCTTATATTTAATTCACTGATCATGTAGATGTTCATAAAAGCTCAGATTAAAGTTGAGGGTTATTATATCAAAAACAGAAAAAACTGAAGAAAAAGTGACTTTTTCAGCAAATATATCAATAACTGAACAGAAACCCAGTGTCTCCATCCACTGTCATTGATCCAACTCCATGGGTTTTCCTGGTGAATCAATGTTATAGAAGATGACAGGGTTTCCATGGTAACTACGGAGCCTCTGAACGTCCAAATGGGTCATATCTGATGACCATGAAAAGACGACAAACTGTATTTTACACCAGTTATTTACATGGATTGATAGGATTAGTGGATCAGAAGTTATTCTTAAATATTTTAGATCAGTAGATGTTTTTGGTCACCAGTGGATGTTTGGGTCTTTATGGGTTAAAGATGTTTGTGAAGAGAATGGGGGGATATTCTAACATCTGTTTCTGATGAACTTTGAGAAAGTAAAGGGCAGATATTTGCTCCTTTCTTGTATTTTTTTTTTTTTTTTTTCTTTTTTCTTTGCACCACAGATGATCAGTAGTGTCTGTTCTGATCTCTTCCCGTAAATGGATGCTCTGTTTTTGCTGTCCTTCTGGAATTTATCGTGCAAAGGCATTTGGGAATTAAATTCAAGGAAGGAATAATATTTCTAATACTGAAATAGCATCAAACGGTTCCTAAGAACAGTGGCACCGGTGCAAAAACAAATAAGATGTCTTGGATTTACCTGCAAATGTGAGCGCTGATAAAATGATAACAAGTTGATGTCTTATTTTGTTCAAAAGAGGAATTAAACTAAATGATGATGTGGGTTATAAGAGTTAGGAAATGACAGGAAAAATGTAAGAAAGAGAGAAAAAAAAAGATAAAAACAGAAGTTATCTCTGGATATGTTACAACCACTATCGCCTCATCCATCGCATTTTCACATTCCCACATTTGGACCTCGTTTGACATCGTCCTCCTGTTACTTCAGATTTAAGAGTAAAAAAAAAAAAAAAAAAAAAAAGATATAAAGGGAAATTATGAAGAGCAAAACTGAGAAACAGGAGATTGATTTGTCTTAAAGTTTTTAAAAGGTCAATAGGGTTCGTTTGAGATGAAAATCCCCAGCTTCATTTCACCACTCCATCAGGACGCAGGATATTTATTCAAATATCCTGCCCTGATATATGTCTGTACTCGGAGAATCAGTGTCGTATGTTCACTTTGATGGATTTCCCTTGTCACTTCACTAAAATGGGGATGCAATTTGATCTATATTATCACATTACACAGTTACATCAGTGCCTGTTAAAGTGTCATTAAAGATGGTGCAAAGATAGTGGAACACATCCATCATAACTCCTCATTTATAATCCTGTAAAACTTAATGTCATGGATATACCCTGCATGCAGAGAGATGGAGGTTTCACCAAAAACTGGCAACGTAAAAACTCCTTTTGTTGCATTGTTCTTCCACTAAACATTATAGAGAATACGAAGGAACACATGGCTGTCTGTTTTAACAACACAAGTATAACACGTAGCTTCTATTATATTAATTCATGTTTCGTGGTTAAACATTTTTAAATCACGTAGTTTTATCATGACATACAAAATCCTTAAAACCGCAAGATTCCTTTATGTCAAGAAAACCTAAAGCAGGGGTGTCAAACTTATTTTAGTTCAGGGGCCATATTCAGTTAAATTTGATCTGAAGTGGGCCGAACCAGTAAAATAATAACATAATAATATATAAATAATGACAACTCCAAATTTTTGTCTTGGTTTTAGTGTAAAAAAACAAACAAACATTAAATTATGAAAATACTTACTTTTTTAAACTATCCAAAAAAAAAAAAAAAAAAAAAAAACATGAAAAAAGTGAAATTTAAATTAAAAAATGTAAGAAAATTTAGTGCAATTTTAACAATATTATACCTCAGCTTCTCATTTCTACATGTACATTATGGATCAGATCTACAAAGACACTAAACACTGAGGAACAGGCAGAAAAATAGTTAAAATTGTGCTTAATTTTCTACAGACATTTCAGGTTGTTCATATTTGTTCAGGTTATGGGTCACATTTTAGTGTTACAGGATAGTTTGTAAATGTAAATATTTTCATAATATAATGTTATTTTTTTGCTCTGAAACAAAGAAAAAAATGTAAGTTGTAAATTATAGATTTTTTTTTTTTTTTTGCTTAATTCAAGATTTTTTTTACTTAATTGAAGATTTTTTTTAACTTAACTGAAGATTTTTTTTTTTTTTGCTTAATTGAAGATTTTTTTTAACTTAACTGAAGATTTTTTTTTGCTTAACTGAAGATTTTTTTTTACTTAACTGAAGATTTTTTTTGGCTTAATTGAAGATTTTTTTTTAACTTAACTTCAGATTTTTTTTGGCTTAATTGAAGATTTTTTTACGTAATTGAAGTGGGGTTTTTTTTGCTTAATTGAAGATTTTTTTTACTTAATTAAAGATTTTTTTTAACTTAACTGAAGATTTTTTTTTTTTTTTTGCTTAATTGAAGATTTTTTTTTAACTTAACTGAAGATTTTTTTTTTTGCTTAACTGAAGATTTTTTTTTACTTAACTGAAGAATTTTTTTTGGCTTAATTGAAGATTTTTTTTAACTTAACTGAATATTTTTTTTGGCTTAATTGAAGATTTTTTTACGTAATTGAAGTGGGGTTTTTTTGCTTAATTGAAGATTTTTTTTACTTAATTGAAGATTTTTTTGGCTTAATTCAAGACTTTTTTTACTTAATTAAAGGTTTTTTTTGGCTCAATTCAAGATTTTCTCCTTAACTCAATCAAAAATTTTTTTTGCTTAATTCAATTCAAGACTATGAAATTTTTGCACTTGGCAAAAACATCCCAGGGGCCGAACTGGACCGGGCTGCATGTTTGACACCCCTGACCTAAAGGGTCTAGGTAGGAATCCCATCTGCAATACCCCTCCAGACCAGAAGGTGGCAATCATTTAGTCTAGCTCGGATCTAGCCTTAAATTTAATCCTAAACCTAGGATTAAAGCACTGATGTTATCTAGATCTAAGTGAAAGCATTTTAATTAGGTGGAAATCATTTCCATAATGTTATTATGTTCATCCAACAAATTGTTTTTTTTTTTTTTGTTTTTTTTTAGTGCAGATGTGTCAAGTAAAGTACAACTACTTCATTACATTATTTAAAGGAGTGATATTTTGCTTTTTTTTTTAACCTATAAAGACCCAGTGCTACATTTGTGTCAATTCCTAAATACATTTTTCTCTCTATTTAACTTTTCTGAAGTGATTTACCACCATTGATTATAATATTATCCTCTGTATTTTGCATTTTTCACCGTAAATTATGTATTTTCTTGTATTTATTTTTGTATATTTTATTCAGATCATCTTTTGTCCTTGTGAGATGTTCGAATGAATTATTTTTATTCAGTTGTTTTATTTGGTGTTGGTTTATTGTTCTTATTTTTTCTTGTTTTTAATTGTACAACTTTTTATGTTTTTAATCTATTCTTGTATTTTATTCTTTTATTTAGGTTTTATTTATTCTTCTGTATTTTTTTTTTTTTTTTTTTTTACAGTTCTATGTCTTGTAATCTATTCTTGTATTTTACTCTGTTATTTTGTTTTTTATTTATTCTTCTGTAAAGCACGTTGGTCCACTGTGGTTGTTTTAAAGTGCTTTACAAATAAAGTTGGATTGGATTGGATTAGATATTTGTCCACTGGAAAAAATGCCCCTCTAAAAACAAGTAAAAAAAAAAAAAAAATTAATAATAATACATTTTTTTTTTTTTTTTAATTAAGCAAGAAAAAAAAAATCTGCCAGTGGAACAAGTGAAAATTATCTTGGTAAGATTTCGTGAAATAACATTTTCCAGATCTACTGTCTAAAAATCAGTTCTTACATCTCACTGAAAAGTTCCTCTTTAGGTGATTATGTCTTATTTTAAGTCTGATGAGATATTTGGACTAGAAATGAGAAAAATACACTTGGTAAGATTTGGGTTTTTTCCAGTGTCCAAATTGAACATATATTAGAAGGTTTGGGTTCATTTCTGTATTTTCTATGATTGACTTGTTTCTCCACTTATAACCGCGTGCATAAACAGTTTAGATCAGTAGATGGTTTTGGTCGCTGGTGGCTGTTTGGGTCTTTATGGATTAAAATTACTTGCTGATGCCATTTGCCTCAGACTGTGTGTAGTCCAGGGGGCGCCGCTACCAATTGTGAGCCCCATGAAGATAAATAATAATAATAATGGATTAGATTTTATATAGTGCTTTTCTAGACACCCAAAGCCCTTTACATTATTGATCCATTATTCATTCGCTCTCACATTCTCCCTCTGGTGGTGGGAAACTACATCTGTAGCCACAGTTGCCCTGGGGCAGACTGACAGAAGCGTGGCTGCCAATTCGCACCTACGACCACCACCAAACATTCATACGCATTCATACACCAGTGTGAGTGGCACTGGATTTGAACCGCCAACCCTTCGGTTATTGGACGACCCGCTCTACCACCTGAGCCACAGCCGTGTTTTGGACCTTCATAAAATTCAACATCTTGTGGATCTCTTGGAGTGTGTGTGGGGGGGTGTTATATATACAGGGGTTGGACAAAATAATGGAAACACCTTCACCTTAAGATGATAATGCCCCAATCCATACAGCTAGAATTGTTAAAGAATGGCATGAGGAACATTCTAATGAAGTTGAGCATCTCGTATGGCCGGCACAGTCCCCAGACCTCAACATCATTGAGCATTTATGGTCAGTTTTAGAGATTCAAGTAAGACGTCGATTTCCACCGCCATCGTCTCTAAAAGAGTTGGAGGGTATTCTAACTGAAGAATGGCTTAAAATTCCTTTGGAAACAATTCACAAGTTGTATGAATCAATACCTCGGAGAACTGAGGCTGTAATTGCCGCAAAAGGCGGACCTACACCATATTAAATTATATTTTGTTGATTTTTTAAGGTGTTTCCATTATTTTGTCCAACCCCTGTATGTGGGGGTGCGTTCATAACTTACGTAGGATATGATGGTGTGAAACAAAAATGAAACTTAACATGCTTTCGACTAGTGATGTCCCAATCTGGATTTTTTTTAGGATTAGTTTTGCTGATACCGATCTGATACCGATTCGAAACTGACTTTTTACAATAACATTTTGATTTAAATTTGGAGTCATTATTTACACGTTATTATACTATTATTTTACTTGAGATCACAATTGGGCTGACTGTGGAACTTGAACTAAAACCAGTATGACACCTTTGACTCTTAATAACTTTAGCATCATTTTTGCACTTTCCAAATTCATACTGTGGGACAAATTAGAACCTTTGGCCGGCCAGTTTTGGTCCGTGGGCCGTACGTTTGCGACTGCTGCAGTGCGTCTATGGACAGCTCCGTCCAGGGATTATATGGGGGGTGCGTTCTGCGCTGTATGTTTGTGATGTACGGATCAGCAGGGTCAGGTTGGGGCGGGTCAAAACAGGAGTTGTCAGTTTATTTGTGGGGCTGGTTAGGTCCACAAAAGCCCCCACGGGTCGAAAAAAAACCCTGACTGCACTTAAATAGCACATTTTCTACACTTTCATGGTGCCCAAAGCGCTTTATACCCATTCACGCTCACATTGATACACCAGTGGGCAGCAAGACGCTACTGGGAGCAATGTAGGATTCAGTGTCTTGCCCAAGGACACTTTGACATGTGGACAGTCAGAGCCAGGATTCGAACCACCAACCCTTCAGTCAGTGGATGACCCGCTCTACCAACTGAGCCACAGTCGTGCATCATTGCCGGACCTATAGGTGCTTTACAAACTCCTCTAAGCCTACCGCTGATGTGCAGGTAAGTTTCCTTTTCCCTATCTACTGTGTGGTGTGCCCCAAGGCTCTGTCCTGGGACCAGTTCTATTCTTAATCTATGTCCTCCCGCTTGGCCACATTATCTGACAGTATCGTGATGTCTCCTATCATCTATTCGCAGATGACATCCAGATATACTGCTCCTTTAACTCCTCTGAGCCCCACAAACTGAGTTCCTTAACCAACTGCTTGTCAGAGCTGAAGCAGTGGCTAAATGATAACAGCCTCCAGCTGAACTCCAGCAAAACACAGACCCTCATTACTGCCCCGGACAGTGCAATCCCAGGGATCAAACAACACCTTGGAGACCTGAGTTCTTCGGTAAAGACCAAACTGAGGAATCTATACTGAACAAAAATATAAACGCACCACTTTTGTTTTTGCTCCCATTTTTCATGAGCTGAACTCAAAGATCTAAAACTTTTTCTGTGTACACACAAGGTTTATTTCTCTCAAATATTGTTCACAAATCTGTCTAAATTTGTGTTAGTGAACACTTCTTTGCTGAGATAATCCATCCACCTCACAGGTGTGGCCTATCAAGATGCTGATTAGACAGCAGGATTTTTGCACAGGTGTGCCTTAGGCTGGCCACAATAAAAAGCCACTCTAAAACGTGCAGTTTTATCACACAGTACAATACCACAGATGTCACAAGTTTTGAGGGAATATGCAGCTGGCACGCTGACTTCAGGAATCTCCACCAGAGCTTTTGCCTGTGAATTGAATGTTCATTTCTCTACCATAAGCCATCTCCAAAGCTGTTTCAGAGAATTCATGAAGAAGACTGTGCGAGGAAAATGGTGGTCACACTACATACTGACTGGTTTTCTAACCCCCCTGGACCACCCAATACAGTAAAAGTGCACATTTTAGAGTGGCCTTTTATTGTGGCCAGCCTAAGTCACACCTGTGCAATAATCCTGCTGTCTAATCAGCATCTTGATCTGCCACACCTGTGAGGTGGATGGATTATCTCAGCAAAGGACAAAGGAGAAGTGCTCACTAACACAGATTTAGACAAATTTATGAACAATATTTGAGAGAAATAGGCCTTTTGTGTACATAGAAAAAGTTATAGATCTTTGAGTTCAGCTCATGAAAAATGGGAGCAAAAACAAAAGTGGTGCGTTTATATTTTTGTTCAGTGTAGATGTCATCTTTGACCAGGACATGTCTTTAGAGTTCTACTCCAAACACCTAGTTAAAAACTGTTTCTTCCAACTACGCGACATCTCCAAACTCAGGTCTATGGTGTCCATCAATGAGCTCGAGATGATCGTTCACGCTTTTGTGTCTTCTCGCTTAGACTACTGTAACAGCCTGTTTACATGCTTAAACAAGAAGGAGCTGGCCCGTCTACAGTTTGTCCAGAACTCTGCTGCCAGGCTTCTGACCCGCACAAACAGGAGAACCCACATCACTCCCATCCTTAAATCTCTCCACTGGCTCCCTGTTCTATATCGTCTTCATTTCAAAATTCTTGTGCTAACTTTCCGGGCCCTACATGGCCAGGCCCCTGCATACATTGCTTCCCTGATCCAGCCCTACAGCTCGACTCGTAGCTTGAGGTCTTCAGGACAGCACCTGCTGATGGTTCCACGCACCTGTTTTAGCACACGCGGTGACAGGTCTTTTAAAGCTGTGGCACCACGTCTATGGAATGACCTGCCTCTACACCTACGGTCCATGGACTCTGTAGAGAGCTTTAAGAAACACCTCAAAACCCTCCTGTTCAAAAAGGCTTTTTAGTCTCCCACCTGACCCAGGACCACCACAGACTGATTACACTCTATGTATTCATCATAACGTACTCCATGTGTCCCCCACCCCCCCCAGTCTCTATCTCTATCGCTCCCTCTTTTTCTCTTTCTTTACTCTCTCTCTTTAACCTCAACTGGTCCTGTCAGTCGTCCATCCTCCAGGAGTCTGGGTCTGCTCCAGGTTTCTGCTGTTAAAGGGAAGTTTTTCCTCGCCACTGTCACCAATCACAAGTGTTTGCTCCTGGAGGATTCTGTTGGGTCTGTGTAAACTTGATTTGATTCTGATTTGAAATGATAAAGCACTTTGTGACTCTGTGAAAAGTGCTCTATAAATAAAATTTACTTTACTTACTTACTTACTTACCTTCGGAAACTTTAATTTGAGGGGGCAGGAAGTTTGTTTACCCCCTCTCCCCACCCCAGAACCAGGTCCAGATCGGACTGATCTCGTGACTAAATCCGATACCACCTGATCTTCTAAAAAAATGCCAGACTGGCAGCTCATACTGTTCTGTAGATCGGATCAGGACCTCCCTACTTTCAACGTCCGACTCCTGACTTCTATTCCTCTATTATACAGCGAATCTTACATGAAATTTTCACAACTTCTAAATTGTATCCAATGGACCACCTCCACTGAATCTATGGGCCCCCCACAAATGCCGGGCCCCATGAATTTGTCACATCCCCCCCCCTCTTATTGGTGTCCCAGGTGTAGTCACAACAATAATTTCCAATGTATGACGAAAAACCCCTTTTGTTGCGTTGTTCTTCCGTTAAACATTATGTAGAATACTTTATATTTCACTCATGACCCGTCGCATGCTATGTTTAACCTTGTTTTACCTCGTCTTATTTGGACAGAATAGTGATAAAGAGACAAAAAGGAAAACAAGAAGGGGAATAAAAAACATGTGGTGAAAAAAAAAAAAAAGAAAGAGAAAAGGGGGGAGGCCAGAAAAGGGGTAAAATTAGAGGAAAAAGAGAGAAGACGAGGTGGTCCGAGAAAGATTAAAAGAGAGTCGATAAGAATGTTAGGGTAGAAAAATGATGGGAGGAGGAACAGGAGATGAGAGGAAAGATGAGGGAGTGGTGGAGGGATGAGGAGGAGAGGCAGCCAAGGGGAATCTGTGGAGAACAGAACATCAGCTCATAGGAGGCTCGTTCTCCAGATGACAGAAGACTGACAGCTGTAATCAGAACCACACCGCACATCGCCGTCCAGATCCTCCCATCTTTTTCATCCCCGCTCCTGTCTTTGTTTCCTTCCCTCTTTTCCTCTCTCCTTGGTGGTCTTCTTTTTTTTTTTTTTTTTTTTTTCCTTTCGTCCTCTGCAACATCCCTGCTTAGCAACCTCCGCCTGTTTGTTCACATCGGGGTGTGTTCCCTGAATAATCAATCATCTACCAGAAGATTAGGTGGGCTCTGACTGCATCGTGCAAAGGTGGGAATCTTCTGTCAAACTTTTAGAACACTGTGTGTGCTTTTTTTTTTTTTTTTTTTATCTTCTTTAAATGCAGCTGAGCCACACCGACCGGAGCTGGATAACTTTCACTCGGTGTAATTAGAGCTGCGCTGGGCAATTTCACACATCGGGGAGTCCAAATGGCAGTAAGGGGGAGCAGTTAAAAGTTCAGACAACTTCAACACCCAGAACTTATGGAATATGAGTTCAGGGAACGTGTAACCCTCTGACCTGTTCGTTATCTGCTTTTATCTGTGGCTGAAAAAGGCCCACACTGCAAAAAAGGGGTGTCTAAAAACAAAATAAAAACACTAAATCTGAGGGAAAAGATTCTCAAAACAAGTGAAATATGTGTCCATGCAGCAAGAGAATTTCACTGGACAAGAGTTCTTGAAATCAGATTGGTAAATGTAGAAATAAGAATGTCTACAGATGAAAGAACACTTGGAATAAAAAAATTATTCTTAAAACAAGATAAATGATCTAACACTTCTAAATCTAAGGTTTTTTTTTTTTTGTCTTGGTGAGAACCAAATAATTTGCAGTGCAGGTGTTCAAAGACCGTGGAGTCTTTTGTTCAAGTTTTGTGATTTAATGACAGATTTACCTGCCGCCCTTTGTTTGAAAATTCGTTGAAAAAAAATCAATGCTGGGCCGAAGAGTTACATTTCAAAAATCTAAATCTGACCCAGTGTATTTTTTTCATTTCTCATCCATATATCTCATCACACTTAAAATACGACGTAATCGCCCTAAAGAGTAACTTTTCAGAGAGACATAAGAACTTACAGGGGTTGGACAAAATAATGGAAACACCTTAAAAAATCAACAAAATATAATTTAATATGGTGTAGGTCCGCCTTTTGCAGCAATTACAGCCTCAATTCTCCGAGGTATTGATTCATACAACTTGTGAATTGTTTCCAAAGGAATTTTAAGCCATTCTTCAGTTAGAATACCCTCCAACTCTTTTAGAGACGATGGCGGTGGAAATCGACGTCTTCCTTGAATCTCTAAAACTGACCATAAATGCTCAATAATGTTGAGGTCTGGGGACTGTGCCGGCCATACGAGATGCTCAACTTCATTAGAATGTTCCTCATGCCATTCTTTAACAATTCTAGCTGTATGGATTGGGGCATTATCATCTTAAGGTGAAGGTGTTTCCATTATTTTGTCCAACCCCTGTATTTCTAGACAATAGATCTTGAAAATCTTATTTCAAAAAATCTTACCAAGAAAATTTTCACTTGTTCCATTGGCAGATTTTTTTGCCTTATTCAAGATTTTTTTTGCTTATTTCAAACAAACAAACAAAAAAAAGTTTGCGACCGTTGTGGGGGTGGTGGGTTTTGGGGCCTTATAGCACTTAACGTGACGGACATTACCACAGATGACTGATGACTGATGACTGTGGGTGGGGGGGGTTACAGTACCTTATTTGCAGAGGGGGGGATTCTCCATTTACATAACAAACTGCTTGATATTGAACGATAATGACACTTACAGATTAGTTAATATGTTTTCTGGTGCAACAACAACACAACAAACCTCACCCTTTGCACATTTTGTAGCTTATTTTGACATCGATCCAGCTGAAGTCATCATGTCTATGCATGTGCTGATGTCAGAATATTAATTTCCTCTATATATGTGCCAAGTTTGAAGTAAATTTGAAACAAAATTGTTGCTTTTATAGACATGTGAAATTTTGCCCATTATAAGTATGTAATGACATCTATTCTGTGCCACTGGCAATCTATAAACCCAGTTTGGTACGAATTAAACCAATAGTTTTGCTGCTAGAGTGTTAACAAAGAAAGAGAGAACCAAACAAACTGAAGCAAAAACAATACCCCTTGCCTCCCCTTCAGCGGGCGGGGTAATAAATGCAGTTAAGATGTAGTCACAAGCCCTTTTCAACACTTTTCATTAGCTAAGTATTTCTAAAACCATCAGGGCAACGTGAACTGACCAATACAATCATTTTACGACAAAAAAACTAATAAGGACTTACAAGGTTTCTGCCCGACAGCGACAATATACTTATTATATCTATTCATAATGTATCTGTGGATAACTATGCATAGTCCAGCTTTGCAAAGCAAGAACATAACATATGAACATGTAAACTGCAGGGAAATGTCAATTTAAAATGAAAGGAGGTAGAAAATCACCTGTTCAATCTGGCTTTTTTTTTTGAGCCCCTTTGTTCTTTGTGAAGCGTCTTTGAGTGTCCAAAAAAGCACGATATAAGTGTGATGTATTATTATTATTATTATTATTATTATTATTATTAATAAAATGTTGTTGTTGCTTAATTGAATGCACTAAAATAAAGATGAATGTCGACAAAAAACAATGATGAAATGTGATTTTGTGCTTTTCTTCTACAGATAAAAGTATAAATGCCTCTAAACAGAAGACTATGTCCTATCTACCTGGTTCCCTGATCTCCAAACGTAAACAAAACGACAGAATAAACAACCCTCGGCAGAATATAACTGCATAACACACAGGATAGAAGTCTTTCCTCTCATAGATCTGCTCAAGCAGAAATTACAGTTGTTATAAATTTGCGTTTCCTGCGACATGGTGAACAACACAGCCCACGGCAACAAACAAGTAACGTCTGATAAATTCATCTTGTGCTTCAGTTTTGCCACGAAGGAGTTTACCTCCCAGGAAAGTGTCGTGTCTCTAAGTTTCTTGTGAAGCAATTAATGAAAGGATGCAATGGGTTTTTTGTTGTTTTTTTTTTCCAATGAGGACACATTTATGCCTTCATAGACCTAGAAAAGACCAGCGATTAGCGACGGAGCCGAATGGAAAATGAAGAAACGCAACTGAAGGGATCGTCCAGACATTTCCTAAGGTTACAAAATAATCTCCATTAGTTTACCGAGGGTGGCTAAAAAAGCATGACACCATGGAAACTAGCATTGTCTTATTTAGACACGAGAAGAGCATCTGTAAACTGGAAAAGCTCAGTAACAATCAGTCATGAGTGGAATATTCCTGTGCCATAGTTTGTGGGTTTCTTGCCATGAACCAAAGCTGATTTCCATGACAAACCCTGCCCTGAGTTCCACTGTTACAAGGCCACTTAGTGCAAAGTCTGTTTATCTGATTGGAGTATTTCTGCCTTTTATCTCGCATACGTTCTGATAACAACAAAAAACCCACCAGCAGGTTATTTACTGGAAGCGGCCATGACTTCATCTATACTTTGGGATTGCAGTGGTCGCTGTTGCTTCACACAGAAATTCAGTTTCAGTTTCCAACATCTACGGTCTTTGATGCTGCACCAAAGTACTATTCTGATGCCTGAGTGATTGACTCCGTGGCCCGATAAGAGCCTGGAGTCTAAGTAAACATTATATCACAGCGCCGCAGACGCTAAATGTTCTTTCAACCACTGAAAGCTCTGCTGGATGCTCCGGCGTCCACAGTTTTCATCTTCTGTTTATCACTCTGACAGCGGCAGATTAAGGGATGGGACAAACATTTGTTTCATTGGACTGTGGAACACAGCGGTAATGGCGCACCGACACACAAGATTTGTTCAAAGGGCACAGGAAGAAATTATATTCCAATTTCCAAAACAGAAATGGAAAGGTCGTATTTGCCATTAAAGTGATATTTCATTGTTGCTCCTCAAATTGCTTCCTTGATTTAAAGTTGCGTTCGTTCCTCTGCAGTCACTATGCATTAGAACTTCCACCGTCAGTTCATTTTCCGTTTTTTTTTAACTCCAGTTTTATTAAGGCCTATGAGGAGAAAAAGCAAGCAAAGCAAGAAACTACTCAGAGCTCCAGACCTCCAGGGGCCCCGAAAGCCCTTCAGTAGAATTCTAATGTTAACTCTTTATCGGGCAAGTGACTATTTTTTGGTGATTTCTGAATAAATTACAAAACAGTGACAGCAACAGTTATACAGGGTGTCCCATAAGTCTCCATATATACGAGACATAATACATTCCATACATATATGGTTCTAACATGTATTTCTTTATATTTCTTCTTTATAGTTCTTCAGCAGTGGAGGACACGCATTGAAATGGCAGTCATATAGAGCATATTATACAGGGTGAGTCAGAAAAAACGCTCTTTCCATTTAAAGAAACTGTACCGCTAAAACAGAAACACTGATTTTCCTTTTGACCATACAGTCATATTGATGTGGTTATTGAGCATGTCTGGTGATGTAGTCATAGATTTATTGCATTGCATAAGAGAGAGAAGGTCCATTGTTTATTGGGCACTGAAATACCTGCCAACACAATGTATGCCACAGTGAACAAACTTGAAATTGACAACAATTACAGGAGTCGGGGCTTTGCTTTCACACTCAGGACATAGGCCTACATGACAGTGCCCAGGGAGTTTTCATCATGGCAAGACCACAGTTTACGGATGTGCAGAGAGCTTTCATGGTGACAAAATTCTGCGAAACTGGTAGCGTCCAAGAAACCATCCGGCAGTTTCAAGACCGCTTCCCTTTTTCTTGTGGGGGTATCTTAAAAACCGTGTGTATCAGACTGTTCCACAAACTCTTCAGGAACTCCAAAATTGCATCACGGCTGAAATCCAAGCCCTACGACGAACACGAATGGCGAGAAGAGCTGTGTTAGAGATGCAACAACGAGCACAGATTTGCATCAGTCTGAATGGTAGCCAGGTTGAAGGTCGTGCCGGACGACTTCGTTGAGACAAAACATTTTGATGGTGAGTAAACATGCTGTAATGGTTGACAATTTCAATTTCATTCACGGTGGCATAAACTGTGTTGGCAGATATTTCGGTGCACAATAAACAATGGACATTCCCTCTGTTATGCTATGCCATAAATCAATGACTCAATCGCCAGACATGCTCAATAACCACATCAATATGACTGTATAATCAAAAGAAAAATAAGCATTTCCATTTCAGTGGTACAATTTCTTTAAATGAAAAGAGCGTTTTTTCTGACTCACCCTGTATAAATAAAAATGGTTTATGTCAAGAAACATTTATTTTTCCTACGTATGGAGACTTATGGGACACCCTGTAGTGAGGTAACAATCTCAGGTCCAATGTGGTCCCCGGGGTCTGTAAGGTCCACCTTTGTTAAATACCATAAAGTAATGGTTCTAATGCAAGGAATGATGTTCAAAGGGGTCATGTGGATGTGGACAGGGGTCTGGATCAGCACTGATGTGGGTCTAATGCTCTAAAATACATGCTCCTTTCACCATACATGTGTTTTTCTTCAACTATTTCTTACTTTTTTTTTTTTTTATTGTATTTTTTGCCACTTATGGGTAAGGAACCAAATATGGTAACTTGATTGACCTTGATTTTCTACATAGCAATAAAACATGTAGAAAAAATTCATAAAAGTAATAAATTCTTGTTATGTCCTCCAATAACACACTAAGGTTGACAGTGTGAATTTCAGAGTATTTCTATAAGTGAACTATAAAGAGTTAACCCAGTGTTTTTCAACCTTGGGGTCGGGACCCTATGTGGGGTCGCCTGGAATTTAAATGGGGTCACCTGAAATTTCTAGTAATTGATTAAAAAAAAACAACAAAAAAAACTTACTAATAAAAAATATATGGTGAGTTGAGAGACAATCTGAAACTGAAGCACTGTGGTTCTGTTTATCTGTCAAATGTTCATTGTGGTCGGTTTCAGATGCTGCAGCTCTTTCATAATTCATAGTTTGAGTTCTTGTTTGTTCAGTATTAATTGTCAGCCTTGTAAATCCAAGCTGGACTGACTGTACATATCCTGACCAGGGAAAATAAAATTCTCCCTTTGTGCAGTAATCTACACCTGGATTTACTGCCTCCATCCTTAATAATATACATTATATAGACTAAATGTCCTCTAAAATTAACATTTATTTGCAACATAGTATAGCAAACTATTACATGATCAAAAACAAATTAATTTTAGTAAAAAAAAAAAAGTCTTTGTTTTGAATGTTTGGGGTCGTCAGAAATTTGTAATGTTAAAATGGGGTCATGAGCCAAAAAAGGCTGGAAACCACCGGATTAAACCCATCAGTGGAGGTTCTGTCTTTATGATCTCATCTTAAAGGGATCTCTTAAGAGAGGCCCCTGCTTAAAATTAATTCTAAGTTGGAAATAAAACTATCTTTATAAATTATTGTCAATTTCTAAAATGACTGGGGTCAGTTAAAGTTCCAAACCAGAAGACCCAGACCTGCGTAAACCACAGTAGGTGCATTTCCACTGAAGTAAGTACCAGTGCATTTTACTTCTGTATTACACTGCAAAAAACCTGTAAAAAAAATAAGAAAATTAAACTCATTGTTAGGTTTAAATGTCTTGTTTCAAGTACAATTATTTGTCAGTGCAGTAAGAAAACTGAACTTCTTACAATAAGAGAATATTATCTGAGATTTACAGAATGCTGAAATTCCTAAAACACAGCTCGGGGTTTTCTGGCCATGTTTGTAGATGAGAGTTTCACAGCTTTATACAAACAAACCAAACCAAACCAAACCAAAAAAAAAGTCCACCACAAAGGACATTCAGATTTTTTTTTTTTTTTTAATCATATCTGAAAACAGGTTGTATCGGGCTATTTTCACTCAAGACAACTTTTTCATGCAAACAAACAGAAACTTGTACTGTCCTGGGTCTCAGGAGGATAACAAGTACATTAAAATTGTATTATTATCTAGAATTATTTCTGCTTTATGATTAATTTCCACGAGTACTTTATGATGTTTTTTTTTTTCCACAACTACTTTCATAGCTGTTGTTTTTTTTTTTCTTCCTTTGTGTCTTGTAATATTTCATAGACTAATTTAATTTAATCTAATCTAATTTAATCTACAATGCAATCTAATGTAATCTTATCTAATCTGATCTAATATAATGTAATTTAATCGAATGTAATCTAATCTAATGCAATGTAAATTGATCTAATCTGATTTGATCTAATTTAATCTAATCTAATCTGATGTAATCTAATGTAGTTTAATGTAATGTAATGTGATCTGATTTAATCTAATCTAAATTAATCTGATCTGATCTAATCTAATCTAAAATATTCTAAACTAATATTAATTTAATCTGCTATAATATAATCTGATATAATCAAATCTAATGTAATTTAATGTAATGTAATGTGATCTGATTTTATCTACTCTAAAATAATCTAATCTGATCTAATCTAAAATAATCTAAACTAATATTAATATAATCTGATCTAATATAATATAATCTAATCTGATGTAATCTAATGTAATTTAATGTGATCTGATTTTATCTAATCTAAACTAATCTAATCTGATCTAATCAAATCTAAAATAATCTAAACTAATATTAATCTAATCTGATCTAATCTAATCTGATGTAATCTAATGTAATTTAATGTAATGTAATGTGATCTGATTTTATCTAATCTAAACTAATCTGATCTGATCTAATCGAATCTAAAATAATCTAAACTAATATTAATATAATCTGATCTAATCTAATCTAATCTGATGTAATCTAATGTAATTTAATGTAATGTAATGTGATCTGATTTTATCTAATCTAAACTAATATGATCTGATCTAATCTAAAATAATCTAAACTAATATTAATATAATCTGATCTAATCTAATCTAAAATAATCTAAACTAATATTAATATAATCTAATCTAATCTGATCTAATCTAAAATAATCTAAACTAATATTAATCTAATCTGATCTAATCTAATCTGATGTAATCTAATGTAATTTAATGTAATATAATGTGATCTGATTTTATCTAAACTAATCTGATCTGATCTAATCTAATCTAAAATAATCTAGACTAATATTAACATAATCTGATCTAATTTAATCCAAAATAATCTAAACTAATATTAATATAATCTGATCTAATCTAATCTGATCTAATCTAATTTAAAATAATCTAAACTAATATTAATCTAATCTGATGTAATCTAATTTAAAATAATCGAAACTAATATTAATATAATCTGATCTAATCTAATTTAAAATAATCGAAACTAATATTAATCTAATCTGATCTAATCTAATCTGATCTAATCTAATTTAAAATAATCTAAACTAATATTAATCTAATCTGATCTAATCTAACCTGATCTAATCTGTGGTTATCCTGTGGACACAGCTGAGAGGTGATGGTCTGAATGTGCAACTGCTGAACCTTTTCAGCTCTGGCTTCGATACCACTAAGTAAACACACTAAGAGCAAAAAAAAGAAAAAAAAAAACCCTTAGAGCCGACAGGAGGAAGAAGACCCATTACCTGTGGCTCATATTCACTTTAATACGACTAATAAAGCAAACGCTCCCCTGCTGCCTGCGCTGATTAATGATCCTCACTGCTCTGACTAATGCGGTTTATTCTTTCATTAAGCTACAACAAACTTTGGTCCTCACTGGGAACTGTAACCGTCTCCGTTATGGATTAGGTCATTACTGCTAAAATAAACGGCCCCTGTTTTGCCAGCTCCCACTCATACGGGCCCGGCTAAAATAAACGGGCCGCTCTGTTATGGATGACGGCTCTGCACACGGTCCGGTCCGACCGCTTCAGCGAATGCATTAAGCGGAAAACAAGTTAAAACCACGTCGATTAAATTACAAAATTCATCTAAAAACTAACAGAGAGCACTTTGTGTGTGAAATTAGAGCTGAATACTTGTGTAGAAGTTGTTAGTCTTTGTATTTTTACCCATGTGGCATTTCTATTTCCCTGCATATTCACTGTTATAAATAAAAAAAATATATAATTATATGTATGAAAATAAACAATAAAATGAAATATTCAGATGTATGCACATGATTTCAGTCTAATCAACAAACTAAACAGCAACTAACATTGCTACTGCTGGACGCCATCTAGTGGACGCCTGTAAAACTACAACAACAGATCACTCCCATAAAGACAGTTCAACATAAACAAGAGCTGTTTCTGTTCCACGGTTCCACAAAAACTGAAGGTATTTTAACTTAACATCATTTATTTATCTATTATCCCTTGTATTATATCATATCATTATATCATGATGTTTTTATTATGCTTGTTATAGGTTTTATTTTGGCATTTTTAGTGATGTCTGATGACTTTTATTTATTTTAGTCGGACTTTTATTTAGTTTAGTCTGTTTTTTATCTATTTATTTCTCGTCTGTTTTAACTATGATCAGTGACCTGCTGGGAAACTCGTCCATATTTTTGTCTGTGCTGTTTTTAATCTGTCCCCTGTATGTGTCCTGTGGTTTTAATTATTTTTACCTCCGCCAAGGAGGTTATGTTTTTGCCAGGGTTTGTTTGTCTGTCTGTCTGTTTGTCTGTCCGTTAGTGTGCAACATAACTCAAAAAGTTATGGACAGATTTTGATGAAATTTTCAGGGTTTGTTGGAAATGGGATAAGGAAGAAATGATTAACTTTTGGGGGTGATCCGGAAGAAATCCTGGATTCTGGATCACTTTGAAATTTTCGTTAACACTGTGGTAAATGGGGCCAAAATTTTCGTTTCCCAACATCTCGCTTAATTATTGACCAAAACTCATGAAATTTAACTCAGGAATTGACAATGGGGTCCTCTATCACATTTCAAAGGCTGATCCGGATCTGATCCAGAAGGCGGATTTTATTTTAAAAAATAAATGTAGGATTTGTATCACCGATTATGTGGGGAATTTTTGCGCTTGGCGGAGGTCTGCGCTCTCCGAGTGCTTTTCTAGTTATTTTTGTTTTGTTTTGTTTTTGTGTGTTTGAGATGCCCTCTCCAGACTGCATAACAAATCAACATAAGGGTATTAATAAACTAACCTTGAACCTTGAAACTGAATTGTTCTGAGCAAAAAGGTTAGAATTGGAACCAGAGGACCAGTCACAAACTTGAAGAACTGTAATTTAATGTAGATTTAACCCATAAAGACCAGGGTCTACTTTAGGGTCATTTCCCAAATTATTTTTTCTCTCTATTTGACCTTCACTTAAGTGATTTATCATTATTTTTTACAGTATTATCCTCTGTATTTTGGGTTTTTCAGGTAAAATCAGGTATTTTTCTATGTTTAATTCACTGATCATGTAGATGTTCATAAAAGCTCAGATTAAAGTTGAGGGTTATTAGATCAGAAACAGAGAAAACTGAAGAAAAAGTGACTTTTTCAGTCAAATCTGAACATAAACTCAGTGTGTCCATCCACTGTCATTGATCCAACTCCATGGGCTTTACTGGTGAATCAATGTTGTAGAAGATGACAGTGTTTCCATGGTGACTACGGAGCCTCTGAACATCCAAATGGGTCATATCTGATGAACATGAAAAGACGACAAACTGTATTTTACACCAATTATTTACATGGATTGATAGGATTAGTGGAACAACATGTACAACTGCAATGAAAATATGTAAATATTATTTCATTTTAATTCTAATTCTATATTTATATATACCACATTTCTTATTTTCCTCTTATATTTAATTTTTCAGTTGTTTGTGGTTTTTGTACCTGTCTTTTTCTCTGGACTTACTTGTTGTATGTTGCAGCTGTTAACTGAAATTTCCCCACGGTGGATAAATAATGTCTTATTTTATCTTATCTTGTATTATCTTACCTTACTTCATCTCACCTCGTTTTATCTTATCTTATCTTATCTCACCTCATCTCATCTCATCTCATCTCACCTTATCAAATCTTATCTTATCTTATCTTACCTCAGCTCAGCTCACCTCCCCTCATCTCATCTCATCTTATCAAATCTTATCTTATCTTATCTTATCTTATCTTATCTTACCTCCCCTCCCCTCATCTTATCTCATCTCACCTCATCTTATCAAATCTTATCTTATCTTATCTTATCTCATCTTATCTTATCTTACCTCAGCTCAGCTCAGCTCATCTCATCTCACCTTATCAAATCTTATCTTATCTTATCTTACCTCAGCTCAGCTCACCTCTTCTCATCTCATCTCATCTTATCTTACCTTCCCTTCCCTTCCCTTCCCTTCCCTCCCCTCCCCTCATCTTATCTCATCTCACCTCATCTTATCAAATCTTATCTTATCTTATCTTATCTCATCTTATCTTACCTCAGCTCAGCTCAGCTCATCTCATCTCATCTCACCTTATCAAATCTTATCTTATCTTATCTTACCTCAGCTCAGCTCAGCTCACCTCTTCTCATCTCATCACATCACATCTCACCTCAGCTCACCTCCCCTCCCTCATCTCATCTCATCTCATCTCATCTTATCTTACCTTACCTTCCCTCCCCTCCCCTCATCTTATCTCATCTCACCTCATCTTATCAAATCTTATCTTATCTTATCTCATCTTATCTTATCTTACCTCAGCTCAGCTCATCTCATCACATCTCATCACATCTCACCTCAGCTCACCTCCCCTCACCTTATCTCATCTCATCTTATCTTATCTTACCTTACCTCCCCTCCCCTCCCCTCCCCTCATCTTATCTCATCTCATCTCATCTCATCTCATCTCACCTTATCTTACCTTACCTTACCTCCCCTCATCTTATCTCACCTCACCTTATCAAATCTTATCTTATCTTATCTTATCTTATCTTACCTCAGCTCAGCTCAGCTCACCTCTTCTCACCTTATCTCATCTCATCTCTTCACATCTCACCTCAGCTCACCTCCCCTTACCTTATCTTATCTTATCTTATCTTATCTTATCTTATCTTATCTTATCTTATCTTATTTTATCTTATCTTATCTATCTTACCTCACCTCACCTTATCTTATCTCATCTCACCTCATCTTATCAAATCTTATCTTATCTTATCTTGTCTTGTCTTGTCTTATCTTATCAAATCTTATCTTATCTTATCTTATCTTATCTTGTCTTATCTTATCTTATCTTATCTTATCTAACCTCACCTCAGCTCACCTCTTCTCATCTCATCTCATCTCATCTCATCTCATCTTATCTTATTCAACAGTTTAGATCAGTAGATGCTTTTGGTCACCAGTGAACTTTTATTTCTTTATAGGTAAACAAACAAACAAACAAACAAATAAATAAATAAATAATCAGAGGCTCCATCTTCTGCGTCTGAGTCATCAGTAAAACCCATGTATTTTGACCAATAAGAGTGGTTAGAAACAACTGTTTTTATGTTCAGTTTATATGTTTTGCAGAAAAAAACTCACTTTTTCCTGACTTTTCTCTGTTCTCATACACTAACCTTTGAATTTACTCTGAGCTGTAATCAGCATCTACATACTAAACACCTGATTTTCCCTGTAAAAACGCAAGAATATTATGATAAATGGTAATAAATCACTTAGTAAAGGTAAAATGTAGACAAAAATGAATTTGGAGTTAACATTCCTGAGACAACTTGAGCTTTATTCTTTAAGCTGTAACCCTGGTGTTAAACAGTTGGACTCAGAATAAGTACAGATGAAGCATAAAAACATAATTCAGTTCCTTGAGTATTGGAGGTTTTCTGTTCAATCCTCTGAGGTCCAAAACTCTCCAGCTTTACTCCTTTAAAAAGCCTGTGTTTCAGGATGATGTAAAGGGTTTATAGGTTCTGTACAGGGCTCATCCTCAGCGTCTCTGCTGAGAACGCTGTTTTCTTCTGTTCCTGTTTAATCCACACAACACAGTTTGTCTCCTGGAAGGATTCACCAGTCATTAGCTGGTGCTTCTACATGTTTTCATGCACCATCTGCCCAGGAGAAGGTTAGGTTTGCAGGGTAAGTTACCATGGAGATTCATCCTGTTGTTACAGGCCATAGTATATACGCCCCCCCCGTTTGGACTGTACCTGGGGTCAAAGCAGCCTAGACCAGATTACAACCCAATGATATTTGTAGTGTTGAGTCATATACACAAAAATTACAGCATTTTTCAGCATTTTTGGGAGGATTCAGCTTTAGCAGGCAAGTTAAGTGATTCTATTCTATTCTGTTCTATTCTGTTCTGTTCAATTTTGTTCTATTCTATTCTATTCTATTCTATTCTATTCTGTTTTGTTTTGTTTTGTTCTGTTTAATTCTATTGTATTCTATCCTATTCTGTTCTGTTCTATTCTATTCTATTCTATTCTATTCTGTTATATGTTCTATTCTATTCTATTCTATTCTGTTCTGTTCTTTTCTGTTATATGTTCTATTCTATTCTATTCTATTCTATTCTGTTCTTTTCTGTTATATGTTCTATTCTATTCTATTCTATTCTATTCTATTCTATTCTATTCTATTCTATTCTATTCTATTCTGTTATATGTTCTTTTCTATTCTATTCTATTCTATTCTGTTCTATTCTGTTCTGTTCTTTTCTGTTATATGTTCTATTCTATTCTATTCTGTTATATGTTCTTTTCTGTTCTATTCTATTCTATTCTGTTCTGTTCTTTTCTGTTATATGTTCTATTCTATTCTATTCTATTCTGTTATATGTTCTATTCTTTTCTGTTCTATTCTGTTCTGTTCTTTTCTGTTATATGTTCTATTCTATTCTATTCTGTTATATGTTCTTTTCTGTTCTATTCTATTCTATTCTGTTCTGTTCTTTTCTGTTATATGTTCTATTCTATTCTATTCTATTCTGTTATATGTTCTATTCTTTTCTGTTCTATTCTGTTCTGTTCTTTTCTGTTATATGTTCTATTCTATTCTATTCTGTTATATGTTCTATTCTATTCTATCCTATTCTATTCTATTCTGTTATATGTTCTATTCTATTCTATTCTATTCTATTCTATTCTATTCTATTCTGTTATATGTTCTATTCTATTCTATTCTATTCTGTTCTTTTCTGTTATATGTTCTATTCTATTCTATTCTATTCTGTTATATGTTCTTTTCTATTCTATTCTATTCTATTCTATTCTATTCTGTTATATGTTCTATTCTATTCTATTCTGTTCTGTTCTTTTCTGTTATATGTTCTATTCTATTCTATTCTATTCTATTCTATTCTGTTCTTTTCTGTTATATGTTCTATTCTATTCTATTCTATTCTATTCTTTTATATGTTCTTTTCTATTCTATTCTATTCTATTCTGTTCTATTCTGTTCTGTTCTTTTCTGTTATATGTTCTATTCTATTCTATTCTATTCTGTTATATGTTCTTTTCTGTTCTATTCTATTCTATTCTGTTCTGTTCTTTTCTGTTATATGTTCTATTCTATTCTATTCTATTCTGTTATATGTTCTATTCTATTCTGTTCTATTCTGTTCTGTTCTTTTCTGTTATATGTTCTATTCTATTCTATTCTATTCTGTTATATGTTCTATTCTATTCTATTCTATTCTATTCTATTCTATTCTGTTATATGTTCTATTCTATTCTATTCTATTCTGTTATATGTTCTATTCTATTCTATTCTATTCTATTCTATTCTATTCTGTTCTGTTCTTTTCTGTTATATGTTCTATTCTATTCTATTCTGTTATATGTTCTATTCTATTCTATTCTATTCTGTTCTGTTCTGTTCTTTTCTGTTATATGTTCTATTCTATTCTATTCTATTCTATTCTATTCTATTCTGTTTTATTCTATTCTGAAAAAAACACATGTAAGGTAAAAAGAACATGACTTTTAGAACCTTAGACCCACATGAGTGCTGATCCAGACCCCTGTCCACATCCACATGACCCCTTTGAACATCATTCCTTACATTAGTACCATTACTTGATGGTACCGAACAAAGCAGGTCCACTCACTGTTCATGCAGAGGTGGACCTTACAGACCCTGGAGACCACATTGGACCTTACAGACCCTGGAGACCACATTGGACCTTACAGACCCTGGAGACCACATTGAACCTTACAGACCCTTGAGACCACATTGGACCTTACAGACCCTGGAGACCACATTGGACCTTACAGACCCTGGAGACCACATTGAACCTTACAGACCCTTGAGACCACATTGGACCTTACAGACCCTGGAGACCACATTGGACCTTACAGACCCTGGAGACCACATTGGACCTTACAGACCCTGGAGACCACATTGAACCTTACAGACCCTTGAGACCACATTGGACCTTACAGACCCTGGAGACCACATTGGACCTTACAGACCCTTGAGACCACATTGGACCTCAGACTGGTGACTCACTGGAACTGTTGCCGTTGCTTTTAATGCATGCGTAAATGACCAATAATAGTCACTTGCTCGATAAAGGGTTAAAGGTCTTTTTTGCTCTGGAATTTTCAACAAACCACAGTCAAAGCATGATTTCTGTCTGATGCCGCCACCCTCTACCTCTACAGTTTGATGAGATCACCTCGTTTTCGTCTCTGTACAGGAATATTTTCCAGGTGGTGGACTAGATAAAACAAATTAAGCTTTTGTGGCCACATGGTGCTGACAAATTGGTGGGTTTACAGTGGGAGCCAGCACAAATAACTGACCCAGGCCAATACGAACAACTGTCCACACAAACTGAGGCCAAGGCACTTACTCAATGCACATCTCAAAGTGCAGAACAGTAACAGTCCCTGTTGTAGATCCAACAGTCACTGGAAACTCAAGACGTAATATGCACCTTTTTATCTGGAATACAGTTTTTATATATTTGTACTTTCTAAAGGTTGAATTTTGGCAATAAAGAGGCTACAGTATATGTGATATTTCTATTTTTAAAACAGACGTGACTGCACTTTATCCCAACATGCTGCTCATTTATTTGAACTATTTTATGCATTATATGTATTATATTCGGTTTTTAAGATCGGGTTTTAGGGTATTTATTATTTATTTATTACCATCCAGTTTTAATGTTGGATCTGGGAAAGCATTTTTGTTCTTTCACGCTTTTAATATATTCTTCCAGTGAGAATAGTTAGTCTCCAATCTGAGGTCCAATGTGGTCTCCAGGGTCTGTAAGGTCCACCTCTGCATGAACAGTGAGTGGACCTGCTTTGTTCGGTACCATCAAGTAATGGTACTAATGTAAGGAATGATGTTCAAAGGGGTCATGTGGATGTGGACAGGGGTCTGGGTCAGCACATGTTGGTCTAAAGTGACGTTCTAATGTTCTAAAATACATGTTCCTTTCACCGTACATTCTGCTACTTCTTATATTTATTTATGTATTTATTTTTGCCACTTATGGGTAAGGAACCAAATATGGTAACTTCACTGACCTTGATTTTCTACATGACAATAAAAAATGGCAAAGGCTACTGCCACAGTACAGTGGCATGAAATATTGGTTTGTCTATTACCACAGAGCCAATCAAATGATCCGAATTCTACAGTCTGAACGTTGTCCCAGTTAGTGATGTGACGTTCATGAACGAATCGAATCTTTTGAACAGCTCTTTGAAATGAACGATGGGAACCGAGTCTTTGTAAAGAGCCGTTCATTTGTTTTTGTTTTTTTTGTTTTTTTTGTTTGTTTTTTTTTGTTTGTTTTTTTAAGGAGGGAGTGTCCGATTGCCTGTCAATTTACCAACATAATGTTCTTGTTCTGAGAATTGCTCTATAGTTCAGGTATTTAATTGATCACTGTTGTGTTTTGTGCAGTTCTTTCCGTATATTTACACACATTTATTGTTCTTGTTTTGAGGAGAATAAAATGTTATTTCATAAGAAAATGTTTTATTTTCTTCTTCATTTTTAGGCTACAGACTAGTGATGACTGTGATGTTTTTGGTCAAATTCCGGCATTTGCCTAATGTCACCTCTCGTGTCATGGATTTAACCCACACTAACTATTCTTTTTTACAGTAAGATAATATTTACTGCTGCGCCAATTAAACACCTTTAAAATGTAATGTCAATCATCACATGTAGCCTTTTTAGTCATTAAAACATTGGTGTTTCAAAATAATGTAAAAAACATAAAAGAGCCAGTCTTTTGAACGGCTCTTTTCAGTGAACGGCTCCTGATTGAACAGCTCCATTCAAAGAGCCAAAAGTCCCATCACTAGTCCCGGTGGCTGATTTATATTCATCAAAAACTCTGGCAAATTCCTCATATGAGGCAAAACAGTTGCAACATTTCATGCTGTTTGCCTGCGTGCTGAAACTGAAAGCTTCTGGTAACTGGTACCCTAATTTTTCCCTGTAACTGGATAGGCCCATGGCATGTGTGATGCTTATTACCACAGTACTGTGGCAGCAGGGGGACAGGTTACTGGTAACCAGTCTACACATGATAGAATGAGGGCGCTGATTGGCTCTGTGGTAATAGACAAATGAGGCGGTAGTCCCACAGTGCTGTGGACATAGACACTTGGATAAATATTTCTGAAAAATTTCACCAAAGTAATAAAGACCTGTCAGGTCTGAAATAAGACGCTAAGGTTGAAATGTTGAATTTCAGAGTATTTCTATGAGTGAACTATAAAGGGTTAAAGCAGTGTTTTTCAACCTTGGGGTCACCTGGAATTCAAATGGGGTCACCTGAAATTCCTAGTAACTGATAAAAATAAAATAAAAAAAACAAAAAAAAAACCAACTTATAATAAAACATTTTTGGTGAGTTGAGAAACAATCTGAAACTGAAGCACTGTGGTTCTGTTTATCTGTCAAATGTTCATTGTGGTCGGTTTCAGATGCTGCAGCTCTTTCATAATTCATAGTTTGAATTCTTGTTTGTTCAGTATTAATTGTCAGCCTTGCAAATCCAAGCTGGACTGACTGTACATATCCTGACCAAGGAAAATCAAATTCTCACTTTGTAAAGTAATCTACACCTGACTTTTCTGCCTCTGTCCATAATAATATACATTATATAGACTAAATGTCCTCTAAAATTAACATTTATTTACAACATAGTATAGCAAACTACAGTCTACTCTCGTTAAACTGCCCGCCGTTATACCGCCATTTTCGCTCACCGCCGACCAAAACCATTGCACAAAAATCCCCAATGCATTATTCCATTAGCTACCGCCATTTCCGCCTATCGCCATCCGCCAGCCCAGTTCCACGCACAAACGACACTTATACCATTGATTTCCCGACCGTTATACCGCCAGCGCGATTGCCATCGAGTACACATAAATTTTAACAATGCACTGAAACAAACGCGCCAGACGCTGATCGCGACAAGCTACGAGTAGGTCTACGCAACGGCCACCGTTCATTTATCGCAGAACACTCAGTAGATCAGGATGTCGGGAAGAGGACGTGGGATTAAGCCAAAGCCTCAAGATGATGGGGTGTCATTTCCCGACACGGTATAATAATGCTTAAAATGTTTCCCCACTTTAAATGATCCCTTACAACATAACAGAATCACGATTTATTTAGAAACGCAATTAGAACGGGTTAACGGAGGCAGCATAGACATCATATAGTAAAGACATGCACATTATGGACGCAACCCGTTGTAACGCCATTTTCGCTATACCGCCAATTTGGCCGTGAACGGAAGTTGGCGGTATAACGAGAGTAGACTGTATTACATGATTAAAAACAAATTAATTTTAGCAAAAAAAAAAAAAAAAAAAAAGTCTCCATTTTGAATGTCTGGGGTCGCCAGAAATGTGTGATGTTAAAATGGGGTCACGAGCAAAAAACCATTGGAAACCACTGGGTCAAAGTGTAAGTAATCTGGCATCATTCTTATTATTTTTTATTATTCCCCATCGGTTGGAGGTGTTGGTTCTGGTGTGGGTGTTCTTAGACTCCGGTACCTGTCTCAACTTTGGAGTGGTCGGTCCTCTCCGTCACCTTCTCCTGGCTTATGAGGTAATCGACGATCCTCACTCCGATTGGCGGCTCGGTGTGGTTCCACTCCATGATAACCAATGAGCTGCTGGGCTCGTACGTGTACGACAGCTTCAGCCTGTCAACACAAAGTCGGGGGCGCAAAAAAAAAAAAAAAAAAAAAAACCCACAGCACAGAGTGAAAAATGTTGTCAACAAACTGCTCTCGTTACTGTAATTGACAGCTAACATTATTCCTCATGTTCCACAAAACTGCAACCCTATGAAAACATCTTCTGAAGTGCCATAAACACATCTGTCAGCCACCAATACAGTTATTTATCCACCGACTAAACCGGCTACGGGACATTTGTCTGCCGCTACGTGTCACCGAGACTCACGTACACACTGATTTCCATGCGAATAGATCAATACAGTGTCTCACAAGCATCGATTAGCTCCCCACAAAGCAGATAGGGTGGGGTGGGGTGGGGGGGGTACCCGGTGATTGCTGTAATGTTTGGTCACAATGAAGTTCTCTCAGCAGGAGATGCTGTTGTGCCAGTGAAATGATTGATGGTATTTTGTGCGACCCATTTGAGATTGATGTGTTTTCAGAGAAGCTAATGTTATTCCAAAGTTACTAACCTGGGCTGAGGAAGTGGGGCGCAGGTGGGCAGGCCGTCTGTTCCAAATGCGCTGGAGTCGCACCGACACCAGTCATCGATAACATCACCTTTTCCTGAGCACCACAACATGCTCATCATCGCGTCCTGAAGAGCCTTTGGAGAGAGAGAAACAAAAAACAAACATATATATATAAACAACAGGAGGAAACGTCAGAGCTCCAAACATTCAAAGGTAATGAGTTTCACTTTGTTTGGTTCAAATTCACGTTTAACCTGGAATACGAGCCTTTATGCAGGAAATGAGTTCAACCGTGGAGAAGCGGAAATGTTTTTAAAGACTTGAACCAACATGAGCATTTTACTCCAAGCATGAAAACACCTGCATTATATGAACCAGTGCATGTTAGAAAAGTATCGGAAAGAAAAAAGAAAAAGAAAACTGTCAGGACTTCATTAAGGCTCCAAATATATGTTCATGGACAAGATGAACTCCAGCTAATTCTATCTATCTATCTATCTATCTATCTATCTATCTATCTATCTATCTATCTATCTATCTATCTATCTAGCTCTTCCTCCATGCTTCCTTCTGTCCATCCGTCCACCCTTCCTTCCTTCCTTCCTTCCTCCTTTCCTCCCTCCATCCCTCCATCCATCTATCCATCCATCCCTCCTTCCTTCCTTCTTTCCTCCCTCCCTCCCTCCCTCCGTCCCTCCATCCATCCATCCATCCTTCCATCCATCTACCCATCCATCCATCCTCCTTCCTTCCCTCCCTCCCTCCTTCCTTCCTTCCATCCATCCATCCATCCATCCATCCATCCATCCATCCATCCATCATCTATCCTTCCTCCCTCCCTCCTTCCTTCCATCCATCCATCCATCCATCCATCTCCTTCCCTCCCTCCCTCCTTCCTTCCATCCATCCATCCATCCATCCATCCTTCCTTCCTCCTTCCCTCCCTCCCTCCCTCCCTCCTCCCTCCTTCCTTCCTTCCATCCATCCATCCATCCTTCCTTCCTTCTTTCCTCCCTCCCACCATCCTTCCTTCCTTCCATCCATCCATCCATCCTTCCTTCCTCCTTCCCTCCCTCCTCCTTCCTTCCTTCCTTCCTTCCATCCATCCATCCATCCACCCATCCCCATCCATCCTCCTTCCCTCCCTCCCTCCCTCCTTCCTTCCTTCCTTCCTTCCTTCCTTCCATCCATCCATCCATCCATCCATCCATCCATCCATCCATCCTTCCTTCCTTCCTTCCATCCATCCATCCTTCCTTCCTTCTTTCCTCCCTCCCACCATCCTTCCTTCTTTCCATCCATCCATCCATCCATCATCCTTCCTCCTTCCCTCCCTCCTTCCTTCCTTCCTTCCTTCCATCCACCCATCCATCCTCCTTCCCTCCCACCCTCCCTCCTTCCTTCCTTCCTTCCTTCCTTCCATCCATCCATCCATCCATCCATCCATCCATCCATCCATCCATCCATCATCCTTCCTCCTTCCCTCCTCCCTCCCTCCTTCCTTCCTTCCATCCATCCATCCATCCATCCTCCTTCCCTCCCCCTCCCTCCCTCCATCCCTCCCTCCCTCCCTCCCTCCTTCCTTCCTTCCCTCCTTCCTTCCTTCCTTCCTTCCTCCTTCCCTCCCTCCCTCCCTCCCTCCTCCTTCCTTCCATCCATCCATCCATCCTTCCTTCCTTCTTTCCTCCCTCCCACCATCCTTCCTTCCTTCCATCCATCCATCCATCCTTCCTTCCTTCCATCCATCCATCCTTCCTTCCTCCTTCCCTCCCTCCCTCCTTCCTTCCTTCCTTCCTTCCTTCCATCCATCCATCCATCCATCCACCCATCCATCCTCCTTCCCTCCCTCCCTCCTTCCTTCCCTCCTTCCTTCCTCCTTCCCTCCCTCCCTCCTTCCTTCCTTCCATCCATCCATCCATCCTCCTTCCCTCCCTCCCTCCCTCCTTCCTTCCTTCCTTCCATCCATCCATCCATCCTTCCATCCTTCCTTCTTCCTCCCTCCTCCCCCCTTCCTTCCTTCCTTCCATCCATCCATCCATCCATCCATCCTTCCTTCCTTCTTTCCTCCCTCCCACCATCCTTCCTCCCTTCCATCCATCCATCCATCCTTCCTCCTTCCCTCCCTCCCTCCTTCCTTCCATCCATCCATCCATCCACCCATCCATCATCCATCCATCCATCCATCCATCCATCCATCCATCCATCCTCCTTCCCTCCTCCTTCCCTCCTTCCTTCCTTCCTAGCCATCCATCCATCCATCCATCCTCCTTCCTTCCTCCTTCCCTCCCTCCCTCCCCTCCCCTCCCTTCCATCCAGCCATGCCATCCAGCCTCCACCCATCCATCCTCCCTCCCTCCCTCCCTCCCTCCCTCCTTCCTTCCTTCCTTCCCTCCTTCCTTCCTTCCTTCCTCCTTCCCTCCCTCCCTCCCTCCTTCCTTCCTTCCTTCCTTCCCTCCCTCCCTCCCTCCCATCCATCCATCTATCCATCCATCCATCCTTTCATCCACATTCAGAGGCTCCATCTTCTGCAACATTGATTCATCAGTAAAACCCATGTCTTTTGATAAATATCAGTGGTTACAGACACTTGTTTTTATGTTCAGTTCAAACATTTTGCAGAAAAGGTCACTTTTTCTTCTCTTTTCTCTGTTCTAATACTAACCTCTGAATTTACTCTGAGCTTTAATGAACATCTACATCCTAAATACCCAATTTTCCATAGAAAAATGCAAGACACAGAGGGTGATATTATAATAAATGGTGATAAATCACTTAGTAAAGGTAAAATATTGACAAAAATAAACTTGAAAGTCGATACAAAACCTTTATGGGTTCATCTCTTCCACTGTTACACAGCATCAGCCTGTTGTACATCCATTTAATCTACTTCTGTTGTACACAACCCGGCCTAAAAAAGCCCCCCACTACCACCATTTGTCTTTAGTTTTAATTACAGTACACATTTTCTGTGGCATTATTTATGTTTATACAGTGTCATAATAATGTGGACTTCAGTTCATTATTGTCCCAGATCTTGTATCCCACAGACTGTCAAAGGAGTCTGGACTCTGTGGTGTCCAAACCATGTGTGAAAATAATGCCTCATGTTCCCTGAACCACTCTAACGAGCCCAATGGGTCCAATGAATCCTGGCATCGTCCAGCCTTTGTGTTCCTCACAGACCGATGGTGATTTAAGAAATAAGAAGCGACTCACTGCATCAGCCAGGGATGAAGAACGTGTTCCAGATGAAACATATTCATCACTGCAGCACCGATCCAATGGTAGGATCTGGACTATCTGCTTAGTTGAACCCAGGTGAGGACTTCTTTGTGTATCTGCTCACATCATGTGTTTTTAATCCTGCTGAAGTCACCATAATTAAGTGAATTTTCCGTCTGTTGTTAAGTAGCTAAATGAATATTGCATGTTCACCAGCAGCAGCCACTAAACATGACACAAAACTATCAATAATCAGAGCCAGAAATGAGAGGAAATCAGTCAAAGTTGAAAATCCACCTTCCTTCTGCAGCTCTCTCTTTTCAGTTTAAGCCAAAAAATAAAAGATGTAAACAGAGTCACATCTGACAGAGTTTTAACAGCGATCAGTAATCATGTATTAACAGACACTTGACAATGTAATTGAACTCTGCAGCAGTGGCGATTTCTCATAGACTGCAAGGGAGGCCCGGCTTCCCCTAAAGTTACGAAAATTAAATGGTTAAATATGTTCGGTTGTGTTGACATTTTATTGACTATAAATGTGTTAGAACACGTTCATCTTAAAGATGAGTTCGTTCAAATCAGCTTTATCACAAATCAACACACGCGATGTTGTTCACTTCTCCTCCATTCCCGTGTCTCTGTTTTCTCCTCCATCTCTGCTCAGTGCATTTGTCCGTAGACTGCAGGCGTCTTCAATGGGACTGAGTGGAACAGTTTTTTTCATTGCCTCAAAACTGGACGGTAATTGGATAAATGCCACGATGCACTGTAAATAAAACACACTCATTGTACTTCCTTGTTTCAATTTAATATAATTTCAGCGTTTTCTTGTTTCAGTTACATAATTTAATCATTTCTTGTTCGAGTTTAATATCGTTTTATAGATAGTTAAATCAGTCAGACTGTCGGCTAGGTCGCAGTGAAAGGAGCATCTGTAGTTTAAAAAGGCTGAAGTCTTACACCCACAACACACTGGGCCAAGGCAATCTAAGCAGAGAGGACACTGGTCCAGTCCCTGGAAAAGACGCCTACTTGGTACGATAAGGTTACTGAGCATTTTCTTAAAAAGGAACGGAGGGACGAATGTATGTTTAAATAACTTGACTTTTTTTTTTTTTTTTTTGATGTAAGCTGACAATGAGCTTCCCCTGTCTGAAAGACGAGCAGCCGCCACCGCTCTGCTGCTGTGGAAATAGTAACAGAACCCAAACTACAACTTCACCTAAAAAGACTTAACATTGCAGTTGTTGCTGTCACCTGTATATTTCACACATTTTGACAATGGACTTCGATTTTTAACTGACATCAGATTTTTTCATTCAGACAGTTTTTTAAAAAAGGAAATTGTCAAATTGATTTAACAGAAGTCCGTGTAATAACCAAGGACCTTAAATCTGTGATGGGCAGTAGTGATAACAATGTAAGCCATGGTCTATGCACGGATCCCCCAATTCAAATATAACTTTATGAGGATCACTCGCCTTACGTTGTCCACGGACGCATGACTGAAGCTTGTCACTGACTTACATTGGTATAACTTCTGTGCGCCCATCATGGAATTTTCAGGGATTCTGTGATCACATCACAGATTTGAGGTAGGGATCAGGGCCTTGCATTGCGGGCTGCTCACGAAAATGACATACTGACTTCTGTTGTGTTTTGTAGTTATACCCAAAAATCAAAAATCGAGTTTTTAGAGAAAAAAATCGAGATCTTATTTTTGGCCAAAATCGTGCAGCCCTAAACGGACTCAGTTCAATATAGCACAGACATCTTGACCAGGCAAAACCAATGGAGAATCAAGCTACTTGATCGAACTTTCACCCAATCACGCGTCGTGAGGAAGATCACGTGACACTTAGGTAGTGGTGCACATGTGCGTCAATCATGTGAATCGCTGCACCTGCAATTCTCCATTGGTTTTGTCTGGTCAAGATGTCCATGCTATAATGAATTTTTTTTATTCATTCATTCATTCATTTTCTGAACCCGCTTTATCCTCATTAGGGTCACGGGGGTCGCTTGGAGCCTATCCCAGCTACATGAGGCAAAGGCGGGGTACACCCTGGACAAGTTGCCAGTTCATCGCAGGGCTGAACATATAGAGACAAACAATCACTCTCACATTCACACCTATGGACAATTTAGATTAACCAATGAACCTATCAGTGCATGTGTTTGGATGGTGGGAGGAAGCCGGAGTACCCAAAGAGAACCCACGCAGACACGGGGAGAACATGCAAACTCCACACAGAAAGGTCCCACCCCCCGTCGACTGGTGTTGGAATTGAACCCAGGACCTTCTTGCTGTGAGGCACGAGTGCTAACCACTGCACCACCGTGTCGCCTGAATTTTTACCTCCGCCAAGGAGGTTATGTTTTTGCCAGGGTTTGTTTGTCTGTCTGTCTGTTTGTTTGTCTGTCCGTTAGTGTACAACATAACTCAAAAAGTTATGGACAGATTTTGATGAAATTTTCAGGGTTTGTTGGAAATGGGATAAGGAAGAAATGATTAAATTTTGGTGGTGATCGGGGGTGGGGGGGCCCACGGGGGGGGGGCCACTGATCAGCCTTGGCGGAGGTCTGCGCTCTCCGAGTGCTTCTAGTTTAAAATAAAATCCGCCTTCTGGATCAGATCCGGATCAGCCTTTGAAATGTGATAGAGGACCCCATTGTCTATTCCTGAGTTAAATTTCATGAGTTTTGGGCAATAATTAAGCGAGATATTGGGAAATGAAAATTTTGGCCCCATTTACCACAATGTTAATGAAAATTTCAAAGTGATCCAGAATCCAGGATTTCTTCCAGATCACCCCCAAAGGTTAATCATTTCTTTCCTTATCCCATTTCCAACAAACCCTGAAAATTTCATCAAAATCTGTCCATAACTTTTTGAGTTATGTTGCACACTAACGGACAGACAAACAAACAGACAGACAAACAAACCCTGGCAAAAACATAACCTCCTTGGTGGAGGTAATAACTGAATTCAGACTATGAAAGTCTATGTGGAAAAAAAATTGAAATGCAATTCTAAAAAAAAAAATTCAACTATAAAAAAATCAATTTCTGAAATACAACTATTCACAAAAAAATTCTTGCAAAATACAACTATTCAATATCTGATGGAACAGATTTACTTCCAGTCTGGCCCACTTCAGATCATATTGGGCTGAATGTTGAACCTGAATGTAAATGAGTTTGAAACCCCTGAACGACAGCAGGTTGAAGCTTTAGTGAGTTGTTTTCAATGCAAGAAAAGTACAGTAAATACAACTAGAAGCACTCGGAGAGCGCAGACCTCCGCCAAGGCTGATCAGTGGCCCCCCCCGTGGGCCCCCCCACCCCCGATCACCACCAAAATGTAATAATTTCTTCCTTATCCCATTTCCAACAAACCCTGAAAATTTCATCCAAATCTGTCCATAACTTTTTGAGTTATGTTGCACACTAACGGACAGACAAACAAACAAACAAACAGACAGACAAACAAACAAACCCTGGCAAAAACATAACCTCCTTGGCGGAGGTAAAAATTGGCATTGAGATTCTCAAAATAAAAACCATTAGACTGGACTAAAATACTCCCTTCAGACATCTATGAAGTCAGCGGACACCGAGCTGAAGACTGCTGAGTCCAAAAGGAAAAGTGTGATTATATTCACACCACTCATTAACACTTATACTAAACAAGACCCACAGGGAAACTTAGAGAGTAATCTGCCATGGGGAGAAGTTTCACTGAAAACCACTGATCCCACTCCAGTTCTGAGTTAGAAAAGATACAGGGTGGGGAAGCAAAATGTACAATATTTTGAGGCAGGGATTGAAAGACAGTGTATGACCAATTAGTTTATTGAAAGTCATGAGAATTTATTTGCCACAAGAAAATGGACATAATAGAAAATGTTTTTATTCTATGTGTCCTCCTCCTTTCTCAATAACTGCCTTCACACGCTTCCTGAAACTTGCGCAAGTGTTCCTCAAATATTCAGGTGACAACTTCTCCCATTCTTCTTTAATAGTATCTTCCAGACTTTCTCGTAATAGTTTTGCTCATAGTCATTCTCTTCTTTCCATTATAAACAGTCTTTATGGACACTCCAACTATTTTTGAAATCTCCTTTGGTGTGACGAGTGCATTCAGCAAATCACACACTCTTTGACGTTTGCTTTCCTGATTACTCATATGGGCCAAAGTTTCTGAAAAGGTATGGATAATAGTGTTAGGTATGATTATGACATCAATATATGTTTGGTTTCAAAACAACTGACGTAGTGTCTGCTGAGAAAAAACAACTAAATGTTCATTGTAAATTTTGCTTCCCCACCCTGTATATACTACATATACTAAACAACTTACATTTCTTGTGTTTTTAATGTTTATCTTATTTTATTTTATCTTTTTCTTATTTTATGATTAGAATGAGAGACATATCATAAAATGTGATAATTAAAAAAAAAAAGATTGTCTGTGTGCTATTTAGGGAGAATGATCATATAAAGCACATTAAGGACATAATTCATGATTTGAAGCTTTGTTATTTAGCATCAATAAGCAGCAATTAGGAAATTATTGAGTGAAAAACGGTCAATTACAGGCTTAGGAACTGTAAAAGATTGATTTTTTTTTTTTTTAAGTGTTTCATAATGCCTAAAATGTGTTAATACAAATCTTGTCTTATGTTATTATATTTTATGATTAGAATGAGAAACATATCATAAAATGTGATAATTAAAAAAAAAAAGTTGCTCTGTGCGCTATTTAGGGAGTATGATCATATAACGCACATTAAGGACATAATTCATGATTTGAAGCTTTAATATTTAGCATCAATAAGCAGCAATTAGGAAATTATTGAGAGAAAAACTGTCAATTACAGGCTTAGGAACTGTAAAAGATTGATTTTTTAAAAGTGTTTCATAATGTCTAAAATGTGTTAATCCAAATCTTGTCTTATCTTATCTTATGTTATCATATCTTATGATTAGAATGAGAAACATATCATAAAATATGATGATAAAAAAATAGATTGTGTGTGCTATTTAGGGAGAATGATCATATAAAGCACATTAAGGACATAATTCATGATTTGAAGCTTTGTTATTTAGCATCAATAAGCAGCAATTCGGAAATTATTGAGTGAAAAACTGTCAATTAAGGGCTTTGTCATTGTAAAATATGGATTTTTTTTTAAAGTGTTTTATAATGCCTAATACTGAGTTAATACTCAATGATTAGTTACTAGTTGATCATTAACCCTTTCGTGCACAGTGGTCACTACAGTGGACAGCTATTCTACAGCTGTTCTCTTGTATATTCATGGATTTTGTTGTTCTTTTCGTTGTTGTTGTTGTTTTTTTGTATGTTTTTTTGTTGTTGTTTTTTTTTTTTTTTTTACACATATCTTTATTAAAGTTTTAAGACACTACATATCTTTTCTGACATGAATTGGTAACATTATGTAGATCTCTCCTGATCATAAACCCCCAGAATCACAAGCCCTCCCCAGAGTTTTCACACAATTTATCAGTAAATACATGTTTCTGTGCGTCAAAAATTAAACATGTAGTGTCCAGCTGAGTGGGCATTTTTGCAACTTCATGAAAAATAGGTTAATAAGATTTTTTTTTTTTTTTCATTATTGTTTTTTCATGTATTTTTTTTTTTTTTTTTCAATTCTTTTCATTTTATTTATTTATTTTGATTATTTTTCAGAAGAAAATTTTCAATCGCATTGTTTTTTTCATGCCTAAAGAGGAATAAAAACACTCAGGAAAAAATTTTGAATAAGTTTCTCATAATTCGTGCATGAAAGGGTTAAACATGTTTTTATTTCATTGTTTTCATATCATTTTCTGATATTGGGTTTGAAATACCTTGTGTCTTTGCTTTAAGAATATAATGCACGGTGTAGCATGGATATTTTTGTAAATCCATTGAAAAAAAAACCACACACACACACAACTCAACTGTATTGTTTTTCTTTATGCCTAAGAAGGAATAAAAACACTCAAAAAAAAAAAAAAAAAAAACTCCAAAAACTCAACTAAGGTTCTCAGAATTCGTGCATGACAGTTAATGTGTGTGTTGATATGAAGCTAACATGTCCTGTATTGTATGTGATGTAGCTGATTCAAAATGTGCCGTCGACCTCCACACAGCTTTACTTCTGCCGACACTTGAGGTTTAAGTCGCCCCAGGAGAGCAGACAGCATTGTATTGATGTTTTTTTTTTCCTGCTGGAGGTGCAGAAGCCGTATTGACGTACAGTATCGATGTAGTTGAAGAAGTCACAGCACAGTATGGGGGATTATAGCGCAGCGGGCTTCCATAACCCTCCAAAAGGAAAAGGGAAAGGCTTCTCCATCCGGTCCTGTGTTTCTGGAACCCTCTGTCTTCTAAAGGCCATGGGGGTTTCAGACCTGATGGATCGGCCTGTCAATAGACTGGCTGCACTTTAACACTCACACCCATTCTGGATTGGAGGATTCTGTCTTTCATTACCAGCTGTTGTCCTCATACATTATGATAACTGAACCAGTGGCGATTTCTCACAGACTGCAAGGGAAGCCCGGCTTTCCCTAAAATTACGAAAATTAAATGGTTAAATATCTTCGGTTGTGTTGACATTTCAATGACTACAAATGTGTTAGAACATGTTCATCTCACAGACGAGTTCGTTCAGAATCAGCTTTATCACAAACCAACAGACTCGATGTCGTTCACTTCTCCTCCATTCCCGTTGCGCTGTTTTCTCCTCCATCTCTGCTCAGTGCATTTGTCCGTAGACTGCGGGCGTCTCTGGGCTTCAATGGGACTGAGTGGAACAGTTTTTTTCATTGACTCAAAACTGGACAGTAATTGGATAAATGCCACGATGACGCCGGGCGTCTCTGGGGGTGAATGGAGCTGTGGGCGGAGCTCGGCCGGGCTGGACGCCAAAATCCCACGTGCTGATTGGAGGATCAGTCGAAAGGCTGAATCCTGTTTGACCACCTTCAAAACCACCATAAATTCAATAATAAAACTGCAAAAACGAGCTATACGTATTATCAATAAGGCTGATTATTATGCTCACACGGAGCCACTTTTTCTAAATTCTTATGTGATGAAATTTTATGATCTCTTTTATTATAAAATAATGCAAATTATGTTCAGAGCAAAATCAAAAATGCTCCCTGACCCAATACAGAGGTTCTTTTCAATTCAGGACATTCCATATAATCTCAGAGGTGTTTGCAAATTCACTGTACAAAAAGCTAAAAAAGGTATGAAAAGGAGATGTGTGTCCATTATTGGAGTTAAATTTTGGAATGATGCCAACATAAATTTAAAAACATGTAATTCTTTTTTGTTTTTTAAGAAAATGGTTTGTAAAGCTATTTTTGAAGCTTATAAATGTGATTAATTATCTGTTGTTGTTGTTGTTTCTTTGGAGGTTGGTTGCCTAAAAAGTTGTAAAATAGGATAGGCCTTGATAAGCAGTCTGCTTCTGCCTGTACCTTTTCAGTCATTATTCAACACATGATTCTTGATTTTGTGATTCTGTGATTCTTTTCTTTCTCTTGCGTGAAATGTCAATACTGTGTACAATATTTGGTGTTGTCATGACTGACTAAACTACTACTACTACTACTACTATTGACAGCTAGTTTGAGATCTCCTCCTTCACTGACACAGTTCAGTTTAATACCGTCACACATTCTGCTGTGAAATCGAGAGAGAAACCACTACGAAATTACACGTTCATTTCTTGCACTGCAAATAAAACACACTCATTGTACTTCCTTGTTTCAATTTAACATAATTTCAGCGTTTTCTTGTTTCAGTTCCATAATTTAATCATTTCTTGCTTGAGTTTAATATCGTTTTGTAGATAGTTAAATCAATCATACTGTCGGCTAGGTCGGAGTGAAAGGAGCATCTGTTTAAAAAGGCTGAAGTCTTACACCCACAACACAATGAGCCAAGGCAATCTGAGCAGAGAGGACACTGGTCCAGTCCCTGGAAAAGACGCCTACTTGGTACGATAAGGTCACTGAGCATTTTCTTAAAAAGGAACGGAGGGCCGAATGTATGTTTAAATAACTTGACAATTTTTTTTTTGATGTAAGCCGACAATGAGCTTCCCCTGTCTGAAAGACGAGCAGCCGCCACTGAACTGAACCCATAAAGACCCAAACAGCCACTGGAGACCAGAAGCTTCTAGCCCGGCAAAAATCTAAATCTTACCAAGATAATGTTCACTTGTTCCAATGGCAGATTTTTTTTGCTTAATTCAAGATTTTTTTTTTACTTAATTCATGCAAAAAAAAAAAAAAAAAAAAATCTGCTGAAATGAAAATTATCTTGGTAAAATTTCTTGAAATAAGATTTTCCAGATCTATTGTGTAAAAATCAGTTCTTAAATCACACTGAAAAGTTATTCTTTGGGTGATTATGTCTTATTTTAAACGTGATGAGATATTTGGACTAGAAATGAGAAAAATACACTTAGTAAGATTTAGATTTTTTCCTTCAAACAGGCCATCATAGAACCTAAACTAAAGAAAACCACACTGGACCCCACAGACTTCAAAAGCTACAGGCCCATTTCAAAGCTCCCCCTATTGGCCAAAATCCTTGAGAAAGCAGTGTCTAAACAACTTACAGCTTTTCTGGAGACACACCAGATCTATGACACTTTTCAGTCTGGGTTTAGACAACGCCACTCAACAGAAACCGCACTATTAAAAGTGTCTAGTGACATCCTGATGGCGGCTGACTCCGGGAAATCCACGGTCTTGGTCCTGCTAGATCTCTCCTCGGCCTTTGACACAGTGGACCATACCATAATGATTGAGAGACTGAGGGACCTGGTAGGGATGTCAGGTCCTGTGCTAGACTGGTTCTCCTCTTACCTGACCGGCAGAAGCTTCACTGTGTCAATAAACAACTTCCAATCTGACTCAGCGGATCTACTGTGTGGTGTGCCCCAAGGCTCTGTCCTGGGACCAGTCCTATTCTTACTCTATGTCCTCCCACTTGGCCACATTATCCAACAGTATAGTGATGTCTCCTATCATCTATTCGCGGATGACATCCAGATATACTGCTCCTTTAACTCCTCTGAGCCCCACAAACTGAGTTCCTTAATCAACTGCTTGTCAGAGCTGAAGCAGTGGCTAAATGAGAACAGCCTCCAGCTGAACTCCAGCAAAACTGAGACCCTCATCATTGCCCCGGATAGTGCAATCCCAGGGATCAAACATCACCTTGGAGACCTGAGTTCCTCGGTAAAGACAAAACTGAGGAATCTGGGTGTCATCTTTGACCAGGACATGTCTTTAGAATTCTACTCCAAACACCTAGTCAAAAACTGTTTCTTCCACCTACGCAACATCTCCAAACTCAGATCTATGGTGTCCACAAATGAGCTCGAGATGATCGTTCACGCTTTCGTATCTTCTTGCTTAGACTACTGCAACAGCCTGTTTACATGCTTAAACAAGAAGGAGCTGGCCCGTCTACAGTTTGTCCAGAACTCTGCTGCCAGGCTCCTGACCCGCACAAACAGGAGAACCCACATCACTCCCATCCTTAAATCTCTCCACTGGCTCCCTGTTCTATATCGTCTTCATTTCAAAATTCTTGTGCTAACTTTCCGGGCCCTACATGGCCAGGCCCCTGCATACATTGCTTCCCTGATCCAGCCCTACAGCTCGACTCGTAGCTTGAGGTCTTCAGGACAGCACCTGCTGATGGTTCCACGCACCTGTTTTAGCACACGCGGTGACAGGTCTTTTAAAGCTGTGGCACCACGTCTATGGAATGACCTGCCTCTACACCTACGGTCCATGGACTCTGTAGAGAGCTTTAAGAAACACCTCAAAACCCTCCTGTTCAAAAAGGCTTTTTAGTCTCCCACCTGACCCAGGACCACCACAGACTGATTACACTCTATGTATTCATCATAACGTACTCCATGTGTCATCCCCCCCCCCCCCCCCAGTCTCTCTATATCTCTATCGCTCTCTCTTTTCTCCTCCTTTACTCTCTCTCTCTCTCTTTAACCCCAACTGGTCAAGGCAGACAGCCATCCTTCAGGAGTCTGGGTCTGCTCGAGGTTTCTGCCCGTTAAAGGGAAGTTTTTCCTCGCCACTGTCACCAATCACAAGTGTTTGCTCCTGAAGGATTCAGTCTTTATGGACACTCCAACTATTTTTGAAATCTCCTTTGGTGTGACGAGTGCATTCAGCAAATCACACACTCTTTGACGTTTGCTTTCCTGATTACTCATATGGGCAAAAGTTTCTGAAAAGGTATGGATAATAGTGTTAGGTATGATTATGACATCAGTATATGTTTGGTTTCAAAACAACTGACGTAGTGCCTGCTGAGAAAAAACAACTAAATGTTCATTGTAAATTTTGCTTCCCCACCCTGTACAAGTATGTGGTAAGTGTTTGTAAATGTATATATAGGTGTGTATGTGTGTGTGTAGGTGTATATGTGTGTATAGATCTGTGTATGAATATGTATTTACATATATGTGTTATTGTATTATGTGTTTATGTAAATCATATTATATTTGTTCATAATAATATGAAGCCAGAAACCTAATTATTTACTAGTAAGTATCAGTCATATTATGGTATAGTGTATAGATATGATTAGACGAGGACAGTTATTATTATTATTAATCATATAAGGAGAAGGGGTAGGAGTTTATAAGTTGTACTTCTTCTCATTCCTTTTCGAATATGTATTATATGTCTTATGTTTAAGTGTTTTGTTTATTTATTTTCTTCTGTTTGACATTCATGTTCGAAATAAATACATCAATCAATCAATCAATCAATCAATCAAACAAGTCTAGGATGTATTCCAGTCACAACAAGAAGTATCACACACACCTGGATTAATCAGTGTGTCCAATAATGAAAGACAGGAAATAAAGGAGCTTCAGGAAGTAGTGGGGGTGTACATTGAACCCACTGACCCCCACTATGAGAACCCCTGTCTTAAATAAGGGGCCATAGGATTCAGTCGACTCCGGGAAGATTTCATCGCGGATTAGCCTTCTGTTAACACGGAAACGGTGCCTAGAGTGCCTGAATCCGGAAACTTTTGATACCAGGGTCCAGGGTGGAATGTTATCGATACGCTCCGCATTTCAGCTCTGTGTTAACGCGAATCGGAGCGTTCCGGGGTAAAATATGACATCACCACATGCACGCGCAGCCAAGAACCACCAGTTAACCCACTCCGGGCCAGTTGGTGGCGGTAATGCACCTCCAAGCTGGTTTGCCAGCCTCTATGACACAATAAAGCTGCAGAAAAAGAAGGAACAACCACAACAACAATGGCCGGTTTCAGAACAACATACGTGCTGCTAACTGTGCTCAGTTTGCTGTCGCTTCTCCACCAAAAGTTAGACTTACTGCGTCTACACTCTTACCAGCGGAGACGCATTTCTTATATTCGCTAATGCCTGAGTCAATCCCTCACGTACCATCGAAGGAGGACAGTTAGGAGATCGCCAGCTACTGGTCTGGCATGGCCACTACAGCGTATTCAGCCGTCCTCGCGGACTCATGTTAACGCAGATCATTATCAGAGCGGCTTCGTCTTAACGCGGAATGATTTTATAACGCAAAGGAGAAATCTTTGCGGAATTAGATCCTAGTGTTGCCGTGTAAACGTACCCAAAGAAGACGGGGAAAGTTTGCCGCATAAAAGCAAAGCCACTTTTATTTAACTGGACAAAAGACGACAAGAACACTGGAGACTAAATGGGCTCTTTGATCATCCTCAGAAACAGTAAGTGAGATTTTTCCAGCACATGAGCGCGAGAGAAGATGCAGAAACCAATTTTGAAGCTGTAATGGAAAAGTTATATAAGGCGTCCTGGGAGGGAGGGAATCGCTGCTCTCAGACAGAAAACGGTCCGCAGGTGTAAATAGCCTGGTAATAAAGGCCAAACCCACCTGGTAGGTCTCGTTGTTGGACACCAGCTCGTAGATGGGCGCGGCCTTGGTGATCTGCAGCAGCACCGGTTCGGACTGCTGCCGACCTTGGGCCGCCCTCGGGCTCATGTGACACAGGTGGCAGGCGCGAGGACACTGGCCCTGGCTGGAGCAATCCATGCGAACGCCGGCCGCCATCCGCTTGGCGCCCGTGTCCAGCAGACTGGCGATGTAGGCGGGGTACGTCAGCGTCCTCGGCTCCTTGTCGCGCTCCTCCGATTCCTCTGAAGGCGAGTTACCTGATTGGACAAAAGGAAGGAAAACAGGGATTTATCCTCTGAACGTTCATCAGATTAGCAGCAATACACTTTACAGTTAACCCTTTATTGGGCAAGTGACTATTTTTGGTCATTTCCACCAACATTAACCCTTTAAAACCCAAAAATCTGCCGGCAACCAAAATGATTTAATGTAAATATTTAATACCTGTTGATCCACTAATCCTATGAATACTTGTAAATAATTGGTGTAAAATACAGTTCTTCATCTTTTCATGGTCATCAGATATGACCCATTTGGATGTTCAGAGGCTCTGTAGTTACCGTGGAAACCCCATCATCTTCCACAACATTGATTCACCAGTAAAACCCACGGAGTTGGATCAATGACAGTGGATGGAGACACTGGGTTTATGTTCAGATAATGAAAGATTTGCTGAAAAAGTCACTTTTTCTTCAGTTTTCTCAGTCTCTGTTACAATAACCGTCAACTTTAATTTGAGCTTTAATGAATATCTACATGATCAGTAAATTAAATATAGAAAAATATCACTTTTTCACAAAAAAAAAAACAAACAAAAAAAACAACACATAAGATAATATTGCAAGAAATAGTGATAAATCACTTCAGAAAGGTTAAATAGAGAGGAACAATCATTTGGGAACTGACACAAAAGTTACACTGGGTCTTTATGGGTGAACACACAGGGTGGGGAAGCAAAATTTACAATGAACATTTAGTTGTTTTTTCTCAGCAGGCACTACGTCAATTGTTTTGAAACCAAACATATACTGATGTCATAATCATACCTAACACTATTATCCATACCTTTTCAGAAACTTTTGCCCATATGAGTAATCAGGAAAGCAAACGTCAAAGAGTGTGTGATTTGCTGAATGCACTCGTCACACCAAAGGAGATTTCAAAAATAGTTGGAGTGTCCATAAAGACTGTTTATAATGGAAAGAAGAGAATGACTATGAGCAAAACTATTACGAGAAAGTCTGGAAGATACTATTAAAGAAGAATGGGAGAAGTTGTCACCCAAATATTTGAGGAACACTTGCGCAAGTTTCAGGAAGCGTGTGAAGGCAGTTATTGAGAAAGAAGGAGGACACATAGAATAAAAACATTTTCTATTATGTACATTTTCTTGTGGCAAATAAATTCTCATGACTTTCAATCAACTAATTGGTCATACACTGTCTTTCAATCCCTGCCTCAAAATATTGTAAATTTTGCTTCCCCACCCTGTACTGCTTATAATCCAAATATTTCCATTGTGATATTTCCACTGTTAAAGCTCCCGACAGCCAGCTCAGTTTTTAACACATCTCTCGACAGCCCAGAGCCCTCTGTGCAAATAACAACAGCCATGTTTATGGAAACTGTTGCATCCGACACACACAGAACCAATGGTATTCGGCGTATTCATAAAAAACAGTGTCTGTCACAATACAAATGACTGCGCTGTTATTCAACAGGACCACATATTGAACCATCAGTGAACATGATCCTTCAGGCAGTCGGTTTCTGCCATCCCATACTTGTTACTTCAGCCTAAGGCGACCTAGCGTTCAATGAGACAGCCAATCCAGTTGAGTGACAAGCGCTGGGGCATGAACTCGACTAGCAGGGAGACAGTGACATTGGATTAACAACTTTTTGCTTCTAGGTGAAAATTTCCTTTTTTTGAGATATGTTTCCTCTTCCTTGTGTTGCATTTATACTACGAAAGTTGCATTGTGGGTGGAGAAGTTTCTCTTGTCAGAAACACTTTATGTAAGGCTACGTTCAGACTACAGGCAAATATGGCCCAAATCTGATTTGTTTGCTGATATGTGACGTGTTTCCGATCTGTTAAAGACTGTTTGAACGACACAAATCTGATTTTCTCAAATCCAATCCAGGCCACATTCATATGTGGTCCTAAATCCACTATGTATCCGATATTTTGCAATGTGACTTCACTTTGAATGGCCAGGTTACATTTATCCGACCTTTACGTCATTAGTCACTTTTCCATTGGACATCTGCGCAAAACTTTACAAATATTTACTAAATGTCGAAAAAACAGAAGTACGTAATGACAAATGGTGACGAACATAAATATCGTGTTGATTTACAGATATATTCATTACTAAAATATATTACCCTTCTATCTTGTACTAAATTTAAAAAATGATCGGGTTTCCTGGTGTATCCACACATACCGCGTTTCTTTTAAAACTCTTCTCCTTCGCTTGTTGTTTAATGTTTAATGTTTAAAAGGATCCCCATTAGCTGCCACAGAAGTGACCAGCTAATCTTCCTGGGGTCCATAAAGAAGGACAAAACAAAACACAGAACATAACAATACATGATATGCAACATGTATTATACAGGGTGACACAAAAAAACGGGAACTTTTTAACAGTCCAATAAAACCAAGAGTGATGGAAGAAAAATATTTTATTCATAGTAACTGAAACCTTAAAACATGCCATTTAAGAAGCAATGACGGAATTTTCATTTTTTTAAAATTACAGGGTGACCCAAAAAAACTGGAATTTTTGAAGTGCGTATTGGCAGACATGAGCAAGTGGCAGCACTGCGAGACAGTGACCTTGAGCAAGTAAACACACCCCCATTTTAGTAACCATGGATCAGTGGAACGGGCAACAGCGTGCGTTAGCCATAAAAATGTTTTATAAAAACGGTGATAGTTTGACAGCTGCACAGAGGGAGTTCTGACATTTTTACAACTTAGTACGTCATGGTGTTATTCCATCAAAACACGCGATAAAATGTTGGATTAATAACTTTGAAGAGACTGGATCTGCCCTAAAGAAGAAACCAACAGGACGACCAAGAAGTGCTCGTACTCCTGGCCCCCTAGATCACCAGATTTGTCCGTTTGTAATTTTTCTTGTGGGGCTATCTCAAGAGTAAAGTGTACACGACTCGACCAAGAACTCTGGATGAGTTAAAACAGAGAATTCAGGATGAAATTCACAGTATCCCAGCTGAGATGTTGCAGCGGTCAATGAGGAATCTCAACAGCAGATTTCAAGAATGCATTCGTACAGGAGGACGCCATCTACAGGAAGTCATTTTAAAAAAATGAAAATTCCAGCATTGTCACTTAAATGGCAGGTTTTAAGGTTTCAATTCCTATGAATAAAATATTTTTCTCCATCATTCTTGGTTTTATTGGTTTGTTAAAAAGTTCCCGTTTTTTTGTGTCACCCTGTATATACATGTTGTATATATAATAAGATATGTTGTAACGTCCGTCAACATCCGTTTTTTTAAATTATGTGACTCTAGTTGCAGAAAAAGGTCTTTTCATTGCAGTTTTGAGTGATATACCATTTGCACTATGCCTAAAAAACCACGAACTTGCCAGTGCAAAAACTTTTAATCAAAAAACAAGAGTTTGGGCGAAATTGTTGTTTTTCCATTTGGTAAACTTTTATGTGCAATTTATATTTGTGCAATTTGAGGGTCACAGAAAAGCAACTACTGAAATATGACAAAAAATGACAAAGGAGCGATGGGAAAACATATTTACTTTCGTTAAACAAAGTGCGTGCCTGCATGGTTACGTATTACATCAGGACCTCTTCTGTGCATGTGGGTCACTTCAGGGTCACATTCAGTTCATATTCAAAACTGATACAAGTCGCAATTAATGTGTAACATAAACGAGCACACAAAAAAATCGTATTTCACCAAAAAATCCGACCTGCTGTCTGAACGTAGTCTAAGAATGTGATGTTGCCAAGCCCGAGGTGACGGTTTGGACAGCTTTGGTAACAGGATGATGTGAAACTATCCTACAGGACTACGTGTCTACATACTTTTGTCCATATAGTGTACCATATGAACCACGGGATGATGGGAAAAGTGAACGCTTAGGAATAAATGACAACAAAAAACAGTCTGGTACATAATATGAGTCATTTCTGTGCTTGAGTTTCCTCTTACAATGTCTGTGGATGAGTTTTGTGATGTTGAACTTTTGTTTTCTTTACTTTGATGTTACAGTTTTCCTACATATGCTTTTCTTTAAGTATGAGCGTTTGGAGACCAGTATGTGTCTGTCGTAGTTACAGTGAGAGTGGGCGACTCACCCGTCATTAAAAAAACATCCTGAATGTGCAGTACGTGCAACGACAACACTTGTGTGGGACATGTTGGTAATTAACACCTTGTTGATAACGGATCATCTCGCACACATCTCAGACACTCTTCAGTTTGTCTGACTCCCACTGACCTCTTCACGACTGTCAAGTTACGGGACGTTTATCGCATCTTAATTAAGATCCAAAGCTTATTATAAAGTCTAGGCAGAAAAACCTGAAAATACCACCGAACTAAAAGGAACATACACAGATGTTTGTTA